>NW_015633185.1:569757-592403 GCF_001515625.1 Sinocyclocheilus rhinocerous | reverse complement strand
TTTAAGGATTTGTCTATATTTCATTTAGAATTTAGTGTTTGATAACTTTATTCAACTTCTGTAGATTTCGTAGTTGCTGAAGGACACATGTAAATATGATAAATTCATGTAAAGAGAAAAAAAAAAAGAGACAAAAGCAGCAGTTGTGAGTGGGGGGGGCCAATCCAAACTCCACCCCTGCGTTAATCGGTTTTAATATTTTTAATGCGCTAATACATACGATTAATTTTTTTAGTTTTAACGCGCTAATTTTGCATTATATATATATATATAAAAAATATGATCAGTAAGTCATGTCAACTTATGTGTTTACATTATTTTAACTCATCAAAATAAGTTGAGCAATTTCAACTTTTTTATAAGTTCAGTTTCATAATAAATACATAATATGAAACTGAATATTAATATAAGTTGAAATTACTTGTATATAAACACGTGTGTGTGTGTGTGTGTGTGTGTGTGTGTGGGGTAACTTTATAAAAAAAAATCATCCATATAGTATGTAGCTATCCCTAGCAAATATAACCCGCAGGATCAATGATGGATCTTAAGCATGGCTCGGCAGCAAACCATTTAATTTAAGTGAAGCACGAGGACCACATTTTTCCTTTTTATTTATTTTTTTTCCCATCGAGCACCAAATGTTCACTTATGAAGAGAGGGGGCACAGTGAGGAACATCAGACCGCACTCGTTGAAATGCCTCAACACAAATGTTACAAGAGCTGAAAAGAATGCGCTTAAACGTCAGATTGATAAAACCAGAGTCAACATGTCTTGCATATGCTTGTGGTTAGACATATTAAAGCAAGATGAGAGCTGAGTGTCTATCCAAGATGGTGATACAACTGATTCTTCAGACAGAGATTTAGAAAAACCCACTATTTAGGGACTTAGTCTTCATTTTTGTTTTTTTGGTCATAGGAAGCTTAACCAAAATATAGGTGCAAAAAAGAAACAAAAATAAGGAGAAAAGCACAGGGATGGAGGCGGGAAGAGAGAGCGCAATGCTATGATGCTAAACAAAACCAGGTCAAGTCTTCAGAATTCTTTCAGATGGAGCTTTGAAGCGCAACAATCACAGTTAATTAGATCCAGAATATCCGTCTCCACCCCAATAACATTGTTTTTGTCAAAAGAACTGGATACAATTAAACAAGAACAATGAGACCGCTCGCTCTAAATGCTGAAGTGAGATGCTCTGCTCTGCCAATGGCATTGTTTGCAGAGAAGACCTCTAATGAAGGAAGAATACAGCGCTTTACTAATGCAGGCCATATTCTAAACAGAACTGACAGCTTCTCACAGAACCACTGCCTTTATGACAGCCGACACCACACACGCTAAACATACAGAACTAGCAATAATAACGAGCACTTAAAAACTAATTAGCAGGCCGATATAAAACAACCTGTCAGGGCCGCATCCAGATAAGCGAGAGATATAGAAGAGAAGTTTGAAAGATAAGACAGTGGAAGGGCTGTAAATAAAACAAGCCGTGCGGTGTGCGTGTCTATGTCTGAGCTCACAGCTGCCCGCTCCTCAAAGATTCATGGAGATCCTTCAGAATGCCTTATGATGAACCATTCAGTAGTGGTTTGGGAGAATGCTGGTCAACGGAGCCGAGCAATGATTGCACTGAATCCACAATTCCTCATAGATGCCAATGGGTCCCCGGCTCAGGATGTGTTGTACACTAGAGAGGCCAACTGACAAATAAATAAAAGCCTTTTTGTCAGTAAACATGGGTTTATGTAAGTCCAAAGCTCCATGAGGATTGGATGGAAAACACTCAAGGGTACAAGAGAGGGAGATCATAAAAGAACAGAAACACACAGGAACAGTTTGTTTTGTGAGTAATCACCCCACTGAATAATAAAGTGAAGTGCATGTTCAAGTTGATTCCAAAACGTTAAGATGTGGTGAGAAACTCTGCAATAGCTAGTGTAGTAACACTTTTAGTGGAAAGTAACATCTAATTTTTATCAAATGAGAAAGTACGCTGACAGCAAATGGGATCTGCCAATTCTGCCATTATTTATTCACCTTCATATTGTTCAAAACACATTACTTAAAATAAATAAAAAAATAAAGGAAATTTCCATGCAGTTAAAATGAATGGAGACCGGCGTTTTCATGCTTTGAATAGGACCCAAATGCACTTTAAGACAGGCTAAGTAAATACAATGTGTATTTTACAATGTGTTTGCATGTGCAGAATGATGATAATGCATCTTCCAGTCTGTTATTAGGGATAATAAATAAATAATAAGTGTTTGCTAATATTGTTGTTATATCAAAAATGTAAAATTATTCAAAGAGGCAATATTTCCCCACTCCTGGGCCAAGACGGCCCCCTACCTGGGGCAAGAAGCTAAACTGTAATTTTAAAATGTAATAAAGTATTTTTAAAATATAACTTCACTGTATTTTTGATCAAATAAATGCAGCCTTGGTGAGCATAAAATACTTTATTACAAATATCTTCCTGACCCCAAACTTTTGAATGGTATACAAGTCTTCTGAAGTCACAACAATAACTTTTTGACCAACATATAGAATTAAATCAAAACTGCTCACTTATAATCCCCTTCAGTGAGCTGTAAATCATCAGCTCAGAGTGATTCTTGAATTGAGAATCTGATGAGTTTGATTCATTAATGATTCCATGAGATTAATTTTGTGAACCAAATAATCTGATTCACTGAAAAGATCAGACTTGGATGAAAAAAAAATAAAAGAAGATTCATTCACGGGCATCACTACCTCTCTCGCTGAACTCTCCCAAAGAGAGTGTTCAATTTCAGTCTGTTCCTCATGCACAGCTATCAAATGCATTCAGAAGACTTACATAGACTAATATAGTGCATAAAATGCCATTGTCCATTCAGTGCAATTGCATGGAAAAAAGCAACCAACACATTATTTAAAATATTTCCTATAATGTTTCACAGAAGAAAAAAAAAAAAAGTTATTTTAGGGTAAACTACATACAGTGAATGTCAGATGTGCTGTATTCATCCAACGGTGCTCAGGAGAGACCGTCTGGACTGGGATGCACATTGGTGCATGTCTATACTAGCACTGAGCTTTCTATTAAAGATTTATTTATCATCTGTTAAAGCTATTGACATACAACTGTGACCTCAGAAAGAGCGGTCTTATTTTCCCATTTGAAATCATGGCAAGCGTTTGGGCTCTGTCGAACAAATTCTGCAGAGGCCGAATCGGGAGTGAGCCAACACATGTCCTCACCTATACACATATACAGACACCTATACATATATAGAAAAAACACACACACAGACAGACACAGTCAGGATTAATGGCAGGGAACAAATTTAACCTGCTGTTGGGTGGTCGTGAAAAAGTCCAGATAAACTTTTGACTGCATGTCTGAATTATGAAGTGAAATAGATGGGTTCATTTATTTGGAAATGCACATACCAGGTGGCAAGAGCGTGGGACATTATTAATGTAGCTGTCATGTAAATTCCACATAAACACAGGAACAGAGAGGAAATGTACAATTTACAAGCATCTCACTGACCGAAGCCACAAAGCAGCCATTCATTCGCCAGGGCCACACGTTTAAATAGAAACAAGGTGGTCAATGGTTGCACGTCATCGTTAGCCTCTCAATAAACAAGTGAATTATACAGGCCTGTCACAAAACAGATTCAAGGTTTTGATTTAACACAGAAAATATATATTTCAGAGACGAAAAAAAAAAACAAGTTACATTTAATGCATTTAATGGCTAAAAAAAAAAAAGGTCATGCAGCTAATGCTGCTATGACTTAAGCGATAACGCTTGAAACCAGGAGGAATTTGCCTTTAGACTGCACAGAACAATTTGAAATCTATAAATTGAAGCTCAAGCACCGCGGGCTGGTGCGTGACAATCCAAAACAGAGTGTAGTTCGCCGGCGGCTGGGCAGTGGCCCTTCTCTCTCTCGCCCCAGATGAGTCATTAACAGGCAGGCAGAACCAAGTGTCCTGGCTTTAAATGCCACCCTCTAAAAATAAACCCCCAATTGCAGCCTGACTAATGTCTCCATCAGTATTCTCTGTTCTTGGCCTGCATGCTAGTTTAAACACTAACCTGCACGGCACACTTTTCCACAGGAGGGGGGACCTCCATCTTGCCCTCTCTCGATGTTAATCATAACACGCTTGGAAATTTCCGCTGCCTTTTACACATAGTTCTCTGAGGGTTTTCTTTACACATACCTAGTAGGGGAGGGGATCTGCTTTATCACGTAGTCATATGTTAGGAAAAAGCTGTAACTGCTTTGAAAGGTGTAGAAAGCCTTGTGTTGTACAATATATATGGGTGTTTCTACAACTACCAAGCACATTTATGTCCCAGGGGATGATTTGTATTACAGATTTTAACGTCTTTCTTTTTGTGAAGGTCCCATTAAAACTCTCTTTGAAACTTTTTATCATGTTTTCATTATTTATTTATCATATAATTTTTGATAATCATGAGGTGAAGTCACCAATAGCTCTAGAAAACCAAACATGCATGATTGATGTAGAATGAAGATGGGTCTCAAGTTGAGGTGAAAGAGGAGGGGAGATTCCTGTGGGCTGAGGGCGATAAGAACCCTCCTTTCAAATAAGGCTACATAAAGCATGAAACAGTGTGGTTAAGCCAGGAATGCAGCGGTTGACGTGCATGCCTACATGGCCCTTTACATCTGAATCGCAGACAGCCAGAGTGTCTACGGCCTCCTGTGAGGCCCTCTTCCCCACGTTAATGGAGAGAGATGGGGAGGACTTAATAAAGCTTGGTGGGACACCTGCTCCTAGTCATCCACACTGGGGAATCTGAGCAGTCTGGGTGTTTATTTCACACGAGGGGACTCCAACGGACTGGAATCGAACGCACGCACACACACTCACACAGGCACAGACACACAGGGGCTCACAGGATTTGGGCTTGAATAACTGTTTTTCAGCACCTTGGAGCACAGACGGCGAGGGGCCCTGCTCTCAGAGGGCTTAAGGAGTCCTGCTCAAAAGTAGCAGCTGCCTCGGGACCTTTCCCCCCTCGCAGGGGCCCAGGGGATCACGTGGCTCGGCTACAATCAAGAGCCTTTTAACCATTTAATCATTTAGCAGAGAGCACACACATATCATTCTCCACCCTAAACAGCTGTCACGGGGCATCCTGAGCCGTTGAAACCAGAGGACGTCATTAACCGCCATAAAACGTGCTCTGAAACAAGTTAGTATTTTATATCTGACACAAAGTTCTCCCATGGGATGCTACTGAATCAATGTCAGGACGTCCTGGGTAAAGAGCTTTTGATGTGTACGGCTGATAAATTGCAGTCTGCAATAAAAAAAAAAAAGGCTGTGCAAGCTGCAATTCAAGTTCATTTAAATACAAATCCAACAGCAACTAATAGGTAGTTGACATGAATTACTTTTGGAAAGTTGTCCTGTGGTATGATGTGTTGTACCTCATTTAAAACAAGCAGCATTTACCTTTTTAAAAAATAATTATATAATTTTTACCATAAAAACACATGCAGATTTTATCATGTCATATAACCTGAAAGACAACAAAGAATATTTACGCTTTAAAATTGTTATATAAAAAAAGTTACGAATATTATAAATAAGAATTCAGATTAATTAAAATTATTATAATTCTTTAATACATTTGAATTATATATTTTTTATTATGTTTTTGAAATATTTACTTATTTTTAAAATATTATATATTTTTAAGTTGCTTTTGAGTATATTGAGTGAAACTGCATTGTCAATGTGTTTATTTTATTTTATTTTTTAACCTTGTGTCTGAGCTGCATTTTATGTATGAAAAGTGCTATAAAAACATATACCAATTTATTTATTTATTTATAAGGTAAATACAAGATTAAGTATACATATAGTTGTACATAGTTGACATCCACCAAGTATACACACACTTTTTCCTCACACACAAAACCCACATGTAATCAAACTAAGTAAAACTGATTGAGTTTACCAATGATAGTAACATCTAAAACGTACAAGACTCATTTGCCAACAGGAATCAGTACTTCAAAAACTCAACAAAACTACAGGAAGATCTGAAAGACAAGTGTTTTCTCCACAAGAATTCTCTGTCGAAATCTCTCAAGAGGAGAGTTTTCCATTTGATTGGCACTGAAGGCTAGATTTAGACAAATAGCTAACAGACTAACTGGGATGACACAAACAATGCAGGACGACACCGAATGTAAAAGCAGCCGTCAATCCTCATTTCAACAGAGTCATCTGGTGCGGCAATTCTTCCAGACCTTCAGGAATTAGCAGCGTGATCAATGGATATAATTTCCCTCTTTTCTTCCTCTCTTGGGTGAGGCTGCTAATCAGCAACACCAAGCTAAGCAACATGGTTTGTTTAATTATTCTGGTAGTTTACAAGGACACGGAGGACTTCATGGAAAAAAAAAAAGTGGGGAGGGGACGGATCGGAGTGAAAAACTGGTTCTTTAAAATATTCTTTACTCTGACAAGTGGAAAGCCAATTTAAACGGAGATGTTAAAATGAGCCGAATGCGATGTGCTGCAGCGGAGGCAGTCTTCCAAAACAATTCCGAGGCGGCCCGATGACTGATTACCCAACCGCTTATTTGTTTTGAAACAATTACTGGTAATCATATTGATGTTTATGCGCGGTGCCCTTTCTGAGAAGTAAAACTCTGCTTTGTAATTACATCACTGGAATCTAATCAAGAGGAGATAAACCTTCACCTATGCTAACAACATATTAAAATGCAAATCAGCGCAGTTGCGGATTCGCACACACTCGTGGGCCTAATTACCCCGTGATGTCACAGACGTGGTCCTTGTGTTCCATTTCCTTGGCAATCTATCAGTCTGAATCTGCTCATTAACTTTACAAATATTAACGACAAGACGTACAAATCGGAAATAATCTGTTTTTGATGAGCAGCGCAGGTGCAGACGAAGCTCGGAGGAAACATGACATCATTGTCGCCCTATCAGACAGACATCATTGAGCCCTCGGACTCGCATTACCAGATCGCCCTGAGGTAAAGCTATAGTGATGTCAGATCATCTTCAGGTCAGAGGGCAGGACCCCTCACACCATCGTGACTTGGATCCTTCGTCTAGTCTGAAGCAATGTGTCTGTGGTGGCAGTCTGTAGTAAAAAAGACTTTTAGCTGATCTCCTAAGGGAGACACATGGGATGATCCATTCAGCTATGATGTTCCATGTCAATAATTCATATCCATGCAGAGAACATCACACGGCCTAATGTGAACCATCTACGAGTGCACGACTGCAGCGTTTCATCAGTAATAAAGAAAAAAGGCATTGAAGAATTTTCCAGTCCAATTTACTCCCACAAAATGGCTGTAGGATCTTGTTTTCTGTAAAAGTATGCTCATTTAAGGAACTTTTGGCTGTGAATCAGTCAGAGATAAATGAGGGTAATTATACACATGGCCCAACTGTTTAAATTAGGTTACAAGTTAGGCTACAATAATTGTAACTGCTAAAAACGAATGCTGAAACTGCTGGTTTCCTTTAGCAAAATACATGGGCTGAATTTTTTTTCTAACATGCCATTTCTGTAGTGCAAATGCTGTGACTGATCTGCTCCCTAAAAACATGATAATAAATAAGACAGTAACCATAAAATTTGGTAATTCATTCACCCTTATGTCATTCCAAACCTATATGACTTACTTTTGTCCGTGGATCACAAAAGAAGTTGCTTTGAAGAATGTCCAAGCTGCTCTCTTCCACACAATAACAAAAACAAAGGACAAAAAGAAAATGCACTTGAAAAGCATCAAAATAATTCAAATAATTGTATGCAATATTTTGAGTCTGCTGATAGTTTTGTGTAAGAAAAAAAAAAAACTACATTCAATAGCATCAACCACTATATTTTATGTTAAAAAGTGCAGCTTTGGCATTATACTATATAATGTCTATCACTCAAATAAATCATAAGAGAACAACAGGATACAAGGGTGAGTAAAATGGCAAGTTTAATCTGAACAAACGATTCATTTATAATAATAAAAAGCATTTTATATAACATTACATTACATTTTTTATCTGAACTATTTTATTTTAAACCATTTGATATTACTATTATTATTATTAAATATTACAATTGTATTTATAACATTACATAAGAGATTATTAATATGTGCACTATTAACTATGATAATAATAACAAATACTAAATAACACATTTTATAACAGTACATATACATTAGAGCATTTAAATCTGGTCAAACTATTTGTCTGACAATAATAATAATTTAAACGTTATAAAACATTTCATACATATTACATATATTTCAAAACATCTATATAATACTGTCTTCATGAAATATTACATTAATATATAAATGTGTGTATAATTATATATATATATATACACACACACACCTAAATATATGTATATAGATAGATATGTTTAGATAGTTATGTAAGTATTCATCTAGAATTGTTTTGCTGAAACTGAACAAATCCTGCATGAGATGACATTTATCACAGCTATTCAAATCTTGAGAATCATTCAACAATACCACATTAGGAAAAACGTATTCCTCTACAACACACCCAGCACAATAATACTTCATTACACACCCAGCATATTTTCCATGATGATAGCTGGCTGACGCTCAAGAGCGCAGTGACTTACAGCTCCACCTGCAGGAGAACCCCCACAGTGCATTTCAGCTAAACTGCAGCCAGGACTAGGGGGCAATAGAGTGCACATAATCATTCGGCTCTGTTGGTAATGAGGTGCTAGGGAGACAGTAAGCATAGAGCAGCAGGTCTGAGGTCAGTTTTATAGAGTGATTCGAGATGATTAAAGTCAAAGCTGGGGTTTGTGGCAATTTGAAACCCGACAGCTCAGCGTATAGAACCAAACACTACACCAGGAGTGAAGAGGGAAAGGCATCCGAATGCTGTCGTAAACATAGCAGACATGCATGCTTGTAAGGAGAGCGTGGAGAGGGAC
Organism: Sinocyclocheilus rhinocerous; assembly: GCF_001515625.1. Taxonomy (NCBI): domain Eukaryota; kingdom Metazoa; phylum Chordata; class Actinopteri; order Cypriniformes; family Cyprinidae; genus Sinocyclocheilus; species Sinocyclocheilus rhinocerous. The sequence goes on along the minus strand of NW_015633185.1, from coordinate 583,385 downwards.
CAGCCCACCACCATCAGGCCAGCATTTAGTGCAGCAGGAAAACAGACGGCCTGGCTGGGCTCCACGGCGGCCCGCAGCTTAGCAATTAGAGATTGTCCAGCTTTGACTGGAGAACAAACAGACTTTAAAAAAACGACTATACCTGACTCCCTGTAACACTTGGTTACAACCTACCTAATGCATCTCGGCAGAAAAAGATCTATGTTCCCACCTGAGAGGGCAAAGACCAATAGAAAATCCCATAGTGGCCATAAAAGCCAATGTTGCACTGGGCCGCAGTGTACAGTCTGGAGTTTTCCTGGCAGTCAGCTTACTGCCGCCGTAATTCACAGCACATAAATCTAAGCAGTCATAATGTCCAGCAGGGCTTGAACGATGATGAAGACCGAGCACTGGTGCGTGTCTGCCAATGGGAAGGCAGAGTAAGGACGGCTCACACAGGGATAACCTAACAGGAACATACAGTACAAGTTTGTGGCTCATTTAAGTGAACAATATGTTTTCTGAGCGTATAGCTCTCGACAGAAGTGGCAGGAATGCAGCGCCGATGATTAATTGTAGCAGTCTCCTCCAACTTTAAGAGCTAAGCATCCCTGACAATCTATTTTTTCCCTTTCTTTAATGTTGACAAAGCGTTTTGCCCCAAACACTGCTGAGTAAATGTTCATACTGCAAGCGTGCACAATTTGCAAACTGTTTGTCCCCCTCAAATATACTATTTTTCCCGATCTTTCACGCACCTGCAATTTAGCTTTTGGTGTGCAACAGCTCTTTTTCCTGCCTGCTCTCAAATAAAGAATAGCACACTCATCAAAACCAGCCCCATCTGAGACACAGGAAACAGTCCGACTCAGCTCTCTCCGGGGGGAGGCAGATTGCTCGCGGGCTGCGCGGCGTTAGGACAAACTACAGAACAAAAGGACGCAGATCAGAGCTGGTATGTTCTGCGATTGTCTTGGTATTCATGAACTCAATGTGATGTGTTCTCAATAACGGTTTCAGTATATACAAATGACTCAATTCAAGAATTTCAAAACAAATAACTTCAGTCAAGCTTTGCCTTTCAGCCTGGGAAGCAACTCAATTGTCCGTCCCTAGCTGAACAAAACTAATCTGAAATCGGATAAGATTTCCTGTTCCCTGCAAAAGCCACCCTGTGGCATGGTGCTGTGTAAAACTGTTAAAATGCCTGAGCGTATGCCTCCACCTGCTGGCTGCCAGTGGTACTTCACCTGGTGTCTGTTCACATTAGCTGATCCCTTTCCAAACATGCCTGTTACTAGACCAGAGGCAGCTGTTCACTACTTTAATACACTGGCACACATGCCACCTCTTAAAACACAAATGACTTCTGTTACAATGACATAAGAACAAGAACTGCAGAGCTATAGATAGTAATTTTTCTAGATATTTGGGACTTGACGAGCATAAAATAAAATAAATAAATAAATTTTAAAAATAAACGTAAAATTTAAAAATGAGTGTGTGCCCATGGTGTGTGTTCACTAGTCACTGCTCATATCGTGTGTGCGCTAACTTGGATGGGTTAAATGCAGAGGAAGAATTCCGAGCATGGGTTACCATACTTGGCCTTCACGTCACTTCACTTGTAAAAATGTAAAGAAAACCATGCAAAATTTAATTTCCAGTATTAATGAACAACATTAAAACAGCAGAGTATTTCGTTTCCAGAAATGTAGGACTTAAAAAAAAAAAAAATAGGGACTACACAAATTAAAATACATAAATTGTTTGTCACAAGATGGCAGTGTTGTGAGTTTAATCATCATCTGGCTTTCTGCAGGGGTCAAGTGCTGCATCCCAATGTGCCTGCTTATACTACGCCCTTAAAGTATGTACTCTTTTGGTGAAGAAAAAGTACACACTTTTGAGTGTGTAGTAGAAGAGTAGCTTTGGGACAAACTATCACATCATACAGTTGCGTCTTTAACAGACCGCTCTGTCGCATAGTTACACGCACCCTGTCACTGTAAACTGGCCTGTCAATCATCTTGTCACTGTTAACATCCTCCACATTTCGTTTCATTTAACTTCCTACCATATTGGAGAGAAAAGTAGCAGCATATTGATCTGCGAGCCGCAGACCTTCATGCGGAGAACTCTGCTCATATTTTTCGCATAATGATGCATTTAAAAGTTAATGGCCAAACAAATGTTTCTGAAAGTTCACATTGTTATTGCAGATGAAATATAACAGATAACATTAAATAAATATTTTTACCAGGTCAAATGTTGATTATTAGTAACTCAAACCCCTTTATCTAAACCTCTCAACCGTTGGTCGTGCACATCCTCCATGTTTGTATTTTTTTTAACGTTTTATTTGTGTTTGTAGTTCTGAACTGAATCCTTGGCCAAAGCGCAATGGATTGTGGGCAATATTAGCCATTAGAGTGTGCACAGATCCACACTTCAAAAATCTACCTGAAATAGTAGACCATCCGGGGACTTTTGGCAAACTATTTTCAACATGCTACGCTTTGGGACACACTTATTCTAATCTCACTTACTATTTAGGATGGATAGTATGAACATTGGGATGCAGGGTCTTTTTTTTCTGGTTAGCATGGCAGTTAAGCCTCTGCTAGTAGATGCTGTTACTACACAATTTGGTTCTAACAAGCATTTCTTTGAAGGATGTTCAAAAATTGCTTTTTTTTTTTTTTTTTTTTTTTTTTAAGAATGACAACAAAAAAAATCATTTCATTGCATTAAATAAATCAAGTGGCATCTTAAAACAAAAGCTTTTCTCAGAACTCTCTTTACTTTTCTAAGTCTAAAGTCATTTTTCGTGGAGACCAGTATAACCATTATTTTCCCTTCACCTAAATGCACTGTGGCTTATAAAACAGGATCTTCCCTTCCCCAACTGATACAATGCTCTATGAACAGATTAAACAAAACCAGACAGATTGGAACGTTTAGTAAATATACACTCTGGCAACAGAAAATAAACCACTGCATAGAGTACAGTGATTGGTGACTGCACTCAGCTGCCTCAGGGCCTTGTAAATCACACAGGGAGCAATGAATGCCAACGTACTCCCAGACAGACTACAGCAAAATGCCAGGGCATCTGTCTGTGACATAAAACTCAAGCACTCTTCAGTCCAAATGACCAAGAATGTAAATGAACAGTATTATGCAATGCAAAAATCTATATTTAAGCAGTAAGCTCTGAGAGGTTGGACAATATTATGAATATAGTCATGGCTAAAGACAGATGTTTGGCACTACACACTTGCAGGCCCTTCAGCTGTGACTGCATTCATGAAATAAAATGCTGACGAAACAGTAGAAACAAAAGCAGAAATTTGACAACTTTTACAATTAGTGATGTACAATATTTGAATTACACAGTATTCTAATTTTGTCCAAAAAAAAATTTACTTTTATTTTATTTTACTTCAAATAAAAAGGGTCATATTCAACACTATTTTGTCTAAATAAAAAAAAATGTAAATGCTACAAATGCCTTTAGGCATTACAGCATGTGCTGAATAAAATATGGATATTAATTTTGAGATTTGCAAAATCTCAATTTAATTAAATTTTCATTTAACAGTGTCAAATTACTAGTTTAGTTTTTTTTTTTAAAGATTAACTTTAAGTGAGTGCTATATGACAGCAAAGGTAGTGTAAACGTAAAAAAGGAAATGATCATGCAAAATATCCAATATTGACCAATACCAATAAAATAAAAAAGATACCAAATATCAGCCTAAAAATGATAAGGTAATATGATATATTGCACTTTCCTAACTACAACTACAAATTCCAACAGTTCTACAATAAACAAAGATTACACTATTGGTTTTAGCGTGGGTCAGAGAAAAACAACCAGACAGAGGGCATGAGACCAGGTTGAATGTGCTTTAAATGCACAGCTAAATCATATATAGCAGGTTTATGAAGTGTTGTGAATAATGAAGAGCATGTCTGGCCCTCCACCTGTTGCCTTTGTGTCAGGCCAAAATCTCTGATAAGGACAATGAAAGAGAACAGAGTGGAAGTGCATTCATAATAATGCAGACTCACCAAATCAGACCCTTTCAACCTGACGCATTCATAAATAAATTAAACGCACATCGACACACAAATCAAACTAAAAAAAGGAACATGAAGAGAGTGGTAAAAAAAAAAAAAGCACTGCACAACGAGTCGACTGTGAAAGTCATTGAAAGAAGTGACATTCAGAGCTGCCACAAGGGTGCTTTGGATCAAATGCTTAAAGGTTTTGAGGTTGACATACACCTCTCCGCACCGCTTTAGGCAGATTACAGGCCTTTTTTTTTTTTCCTTTGTGGAGTCAGCTTGGACCACTTTAAGCATCTGAATTCTTTAAACACAGTGGGATGTAGGGTGGTCCTTGCTTTTTCTCAGTGGTAAGCCACATTCATTTCTCTTCATACAAGGCCACTGAAGAGAGGCCCACAGTTTCAAACATAATAGTCGATGACAAGAGCTTTGGTTCCCACCGGAATCATCACAAGCAACCTAGATTAAGCATCCAAACACTGCAAAGCAACACTTCGTGGCCGAATCAAACATTTAGCATGGTTTGAGGTTACTGGCCCACAGGACATAATCATTAGCAAACTGAATGAGTGTTAATGTCACACAGGCATCCGTGTGCATAAACCAAGAAGGAACAACCCAATGATTTACAGACAATAAGCTATATTGTTTGAAGCGTGATGAAAGGGCCACCTCATGATCATATGTTTTACATTGTGCAAGCTGAAGTGATGCATTGTTGAGGTCCGCACACAGAGAGAGGAAGAGCACAGCGCAGCTGAGTAAACCAATACAGGGCAAAAGGTCTCTGTCTGATCCATGTCTTTCTGCTCAGTCTCGACTTATACACACTATAATCTATGAATCCAAACAAAAACAACCCTACAACCTTTGGAAAGAATTTCTGAGAAGAGCTTGTTACATACAAACACAGTCTGATCTGGATAGCCAAACATTTCCTATGACCGTAGTGTTGTGGAAAACAGAAACTTAAAAATTAACAAAAATATTCAAGTCATCGTTGTGTTCCATATTCATATTTAACATTTACAGTACATAAAACCGTGTTATCACACATAGTTGATAAAGAGTAAATGGCACTTTTTTGACTGTAATCCTTCTTTGTTGTTTTCCCAAATAAATAAATGCTATCATCATTAACCCTCAATTTGTTCTTATATGACTTTCTGCTGACATTTTAAAGTTTCTATATGTTAACAGTTGAATTAAAAATGAAAATTTTTACAGCATTTATTAATCTTGGTTAATACTAATTAGTAATTAATGTATCATGGATGAATACGAGCAATAAATGCCATTAAAATCCCATTCATTGTTAGCTTATGATAATACTTTTTTTTTACCAATGAAAAACAGTATAGATGGAATATTTAATCTGGATGAAAACAAGTTTTTACAATGGCTCGCACTGTATAAAGGTACTAGATCACTTAATTTTTGCCATCTCACAACTGTCAAAACTGTTTTATGGAGTTTTTGACTACTGAAAGTTTTTTTTAAAGAAATATATATACATACATATAAACAATTAGTATGTTGTTAAACAATAGTACAATCCAATGAATGCACTGCAAAAAATGATCGTAGTATAATAATAGTAAAAGATTGTAAAAATGCTAAAGCAAAAACCTGTTAATTGGTTAACAGTACATTTCCGTACTATATATGGTAAGTAACTATAACAGATCTAACCTCACATGTAAATTTACAGTAAAATACTGTCAAAATTACTTTTTTTGTATAAATTAGAGAAAAACCATAAATTCACAATTTCCTGCATAACACTTCACATTTGACGTTTTTCGTTGAAATAGGCCTAACTGTTTCTTCTTAGTTTTTATTTCTTCTCAGTTGTGAACATTAGGGTTTTATCTTACATCTACTGTTGTTAAATTAATGTTTATTGCATTATTTCAGTATCATGTGTGTTACCATGATGGTGTTCAGTATTTGTGTGAATGACATTGTGTGCACCTTCTCTATAAGTATTTCCCTCCTCAGATTGTGGAAAAGCTTTTTGTGATGAGCTTTCATCATGTGACTTTCTCATCACCACATAACTATGGCACAAAACAGATGTTTTTGGTGGTTGTCAGTGTATAACTATGGCACAAAACAGATGTTTTTGGTGGTTGTCAGTGTATAACTATGGCACAAAACAGATGTTTTTGGTGGTTGTCAGTGTATAACTATGGCACAAAACAGATGTTTTTGGTGGTTGTCAGTGTATAACTATGGCACAAAACAGATGTTTTTGGTGGTTGTCAGTGTATAACTATGGCACAAAACAGATGTTTTTGGTGGTTGTCAGTGTATAACTATGGCACAAAACAGATGTTTTTGGTGGTTGTCAGTGTATAACTATGGCACAAAACAGATGTTTTTGGTGGTTGTCAGTGTATAACTATGGCACAAAACAGATGTTTTTGGTGGTTGTCAGTGTATAACTATGGCACAAAACAGATGTTTTTGGTGGTTGTCAGTGTACAACTATGGCACAAAACAGATATTAGTACTTCAATAGGTTGGTATACTAGCATTATATCAATTAATGAAACACGCTTTTTTACTGTAATTTTAAGTTCAATCTGCAAAACCAAATATGTTGCCACCATATTTTTTTCCGGTAGAGTTCTGGCAACCACAGCTGCCAGTATTTTCCAATAAATGTCACAGATTTTGTTTTTTACAGTGTGTAATATCCACTTTTGCAACAGCAATAAGCCCACTTCTCAAACTTTGTCCATTCCAGAATCCACTTGGTACCTTCTGACCAAATATAACTGGACACCAACAATTTCCAAACCAAGATGAATAAGGAGGAATATATACTGGGTAAAAATGAGTTTTTAAGTTCTCAAAACTAACTAAACTGAAGAAAAACAAGATAAATATATCCCAAATTACAGGCAATTACATGCAGTAAACAATACATCCCTGTTCTACTTCCTCAGGCTTTCAGTTGACTCCTAAGCCCATTACCAAAAGCAGGACATATTGTATGTTGACTAAAAGCACTCTAAACTTGCTCTAGCCACTCAGAAATGACAGCAGAATCGAGTGCAGATCTGAGCTGGATTGTGCTAAAGCTGGATTAGTGCATATCAGCCTTTTATGATGCAACTATGACATCAAGATGCTCAGACAAAAGCGCATGTTACCCTAAAGCTACTGCAAGTTTCCCCTGATGCTGAAATTACTGGTGCCACACTCTCAGTATCACATGAATCACTGTCTCGATCTCTGAGGGTCTAATCATTATGGGATTCACTGCTGAGACCAAAGAGTACAATTTCAGACTTATCAAACAGCAGCTTCACACATGATTAGATCAAGAGAAGTGGGATCAGATGAATCCAGACGTCTGAACATAATTCAGAGTTGTCAGTCTCCTACTAATGCGCTAAACATCCTTCTAATCTTTGCATTAAAGAGGATCATGCAATTGTTTAGATCAGATGCTAATCAACATGGAGTAACATCAATTCACAAGATGGCAACAAAACTGGTAATGCATAGTACAGGCACTTCCCTCCTGAGTAGATCTCACATCCTCTAAAGATGAAATGGAGTGAAATTTCTTTGTTGGCATACAGCCATGCGAATAAAATCATTTAACGAACGTGTTACTTATTAAGTGCTACTAAATAAGGTATTACAGTAGGGAAGTACATTATGCTACATGCAACAATGAGAGCTATTCTCATGAACTCTAGAGTCCACATCACATGATGTAAAAGAAACAGATTTTTTCTATTCACATGAAGGGGTGAATGTCTATAATCAGCCTTCAATATCACTGAACATACCAAAAGGGCCTGTGTTAAAACAAACAATATAGCACTGGTGAAATACACTTACATTTCCTTGTGTTTCTCCTCTGCTAATATCTGGTCATTTGGCTTGAGTCCATACCTGTTAGACACACAAAGCATCTACTCATAAAGAACAAGTCAAAGTTAAAGTAATAATAATAATAATAATTTCTTCTTCGTTAAAATATTTTTTATTTTAACTCCATTCATTAAAACAACATTAGTGGCATAAAATATTATGGTCAAAATATGACCTATGTCTAAAGTAATTCATGTTAAACAAATTTGTACCATATTTTTGTCATCACAAATAGCTAATCATTTTGAAATGTTCTCTCAAACAGATATTATCATGGAACAATCTACACAGAACAGATCCATTTGCCCCGAGATAAAGATAAGCACATGCAACAGCTCATTTCAGTAAGACGGCTGTAGGTGAAGGTCTTAGCCTTAAAACAAAATAAAGCTTCTTTCGTTGAGCCATAATCACTTCATCAACTTAAAACGTCTTTGGAAGCGAGTACAATAATTCGCCTATTTCATTTGAAACTGAACTCTGTGTCTGATTCCATCCAAAAACTATATTTACAAAACATGGGCAATTATGAGTCATTCGTAACAGAACATGAACTTGGTGTGCTTTTAAAAATGGAAACCATCTGATGACTGTCTGTAGTCTGTGTTTGTGGTACAAACGGTCATAACAGCTCATCTAATAAGGTGAATTTGTACATCTGAAGAGGATTATGGAACTAGACACTGACTTATTGCAACTACTGGAGGTCTTATGAAGCAACAATAAAAAGTATTTGGAGACAAAGGCAAAAAACAACAGAATGACTTGAGTATTATTTACACTACTATTCAAGCTTTTTTTTTTTACTGTCAAAGACAGTAAATACATTTATATATAGACTTCAAATAAATGCTGTTCTTTTGAACTTTAAATTCAAAGGATCCTGAAAAAATGCATTACAATTGCATATAAAGAAGTACAACTGTTTTCAACTTTGATGAAGACAAGAAATGTTTAAGCACCAATTAGCAAATTAGAAGGATTTCTAAAGAATCATGTGACACTGAAGACTGGAGTAATGGCTGCTAAAAAAAATCAGCTTTGCCATCACAGGAATTAATAACATTTCAAAATATATTAAAATAGATAATTATTTTGAATTGTAATAATATTTCACAATATAGCTGTGTTTACTGAATTTTGATCAAATAAAAGCAGTCTTGAGCATTTCTTTTAAAAACCAAAAATCTTACCCAAACTTTTTAATGGTAGTGTACAGTACATGCAGGTAAACTGTGGGGGATCTTGTTGTGATTCTCTCTCAATCAAATGAAATTTTAACAAATTAACCTAAGGAGTCAAATCTGAATTTGTCAGTGAATAATGTCTTTAAGAGAACATAATAAGTGATCAAGTGATATGACTGAGATTTAGGTGTCCTGAAGGAGCAATATTCCCCCCTCCCCCTCCATCAACCAAACAAATTGCTCAAGCAGCTAAAACTATTTTCCATTATCTTGAAAGTCTTTTTATATTTGGTATGTGGTCAATCATGTGCTGGGCCAATATCTAATCATTAAATAGGCAGCTCACTGATCTCTCTTAATGCATCTTAGTAAGCTATTCTTTGACTCTGCCCTGCAAACAACAGATCATGCAACTAAACAAACTGCTCTACACTTAGAATAAATCAAATGGAAATCATTACAGTCAAAGTCTGCCACAGGTCCAGCAGATTTAGGATTACCAAACCTGTTTGCAATAGTGCTGACAGTTAGGAGCCAATAAACTGAATTTGTGGAGGTTTATTCCTTTTCACTGCATCTCATTATATGTTTTTAAATGCAATCTGAGTGAATGGCGCTTCGGTTCTTTGGATTAAGCAATGCATAAATACATGATGCTGTTTTGTTCATAATTGTTTATGCAATTTACGAAATTATATTTGATTTATATGAGTTAATGTAGACGTAATGCACGTTTTTTTATAGACCTATTTCCTTGCGTTGACAATTTAAATGCGCTGCATTATTTTGCTCATTGCGTCCTCGGGAGCCAAGACAAAAGTTTCTTTAAGACCTATTTAATCTGCATATTAAACATTAGAAATTAGATATTTGTTTAATTTTTATTGTGTGTTTGACTGTTAAAACAAAAAATATTTGTTGTTTGTCTCAATAAATTGGGTTAATTTAAAAATACAGTGGTTAAATTTTAAATAAAAAAATTGTATTGCTCTTTGTTTTAAAAAGGTTATAAAAAATTTCAATAATTATCGATACCGAAACGATATGAAACATTATATCGTTGATACATTTTTTAGCTATATCACCCAGCCCTACCTGGTGCATTCTACAATTTGATCTGATCAGCTCATACATTTCCGAATGAAGTACTCACAAATGAAGTGATCGTATACAAAATCAGATCAAAACAGTTAGACCTGCACATTTATTTTTAAATGGTTTAGAAAGGTCAGATCAGGTTTCCAACTACTGAACACATCTGTTTAGTGAAACTGCTCTAAGTGTGCCTCACGGCCACGGTAAGGCAAGGATGCTATTGGCAAGTCGGGCACTGCCAGTGTGTTTGCGGTTATGTAATGGAGAGGGTATTGTTTTATGACTAGTGCTAGAATGGCACTCTGTGAGTAGGCCTACGTGTCAAACAGGAGATTTCCTCTCACCCGCGGAGTGTCCATGGCACATGCCGCCTCCTTAAAGAACAAGGACACCAGGTTTCCAACTACTGAACACATCTGTTTAGTGAAACTGCTCTAAGTGTGCCTCACGGCCACGGTAAGGCAAGGATGCTATTGGCAAGTCGGGCACTGCCAGTGTGTTTGCGGTTATGTAATGGAGAGGGTATTGTTTTATGACTAGTGCTAGAATGGCACTCTGTGAGTAGGCCTACATGTCAAACAGGAGATTTCCTCTCACCCGCGGAGTGCCCATGGCACATGCCGCCTCCTTAAAGAACAAGGACACCTGGCCTATTAAACGTAGTAGGTTTAATTTCTTTACAAAGAAGAAAGAAAAAGAATATTATGAACCCAAAAGCTACTGGGCTTCCAGCGTCTCTTCAATTCTAATATGGGCTGACCAAAAATCAACCCCTCAGTGACATGTAAAAAAAAAAAAAAAAGAGGTTTTAGTTCACACGTCACGACACACTTGATACAAAAGCAAACGTACAGCAGTGCCTAGCCATGTCATCAATTAGATTCAAATCCAATTGATTTTAAAGAGACATGTGACTTACTTGTCTAGAAAGTCTTTGTCCACCACAGCACAGATGTCAAGCAGGGGGTTTCCCATCCCGAAAAGGGCATTTTGACTGCAAAAAACAAAGACATGCATGTCCAGTTAAGACATTAGGAAAACATCCGAGTAGTTCTGACAACAGACGTAAGCAGAGTTACACTAGAATCATATGCACAGGGCCTTTCTGATTCACTTGCATGATGTGTCTTCTAAAAATACCAGGGACATTTCTTTGACCAAACAGACTATGTTCAGCATTTTCCCATAACAATTACAACTACAGCACATTACACAATCGAAAAAGCATGCAAGCATTGCTTTTTAATGAAATCCATGATGAGCTACAAGCTGGATATTTTGTCTATCAGATGCAGAAATACTCGGTGTTTGTTTAGCCAGACACAAATAGTTTTAAAGCAGAAAACATGTCATAAATGTTTCAAACTAGGCACTAAAACATTTAAGAAAGCATTAGACAGTCACCACATCTAACAAACCAAGCATTCAAGCACGTGGCTGAGTGACTGACTGTTCATTCACCCTGGATGAAACGTGTGGTGGAGACCCTAAGATTAAAACTTTGCCTCTAATCGAGTGTTGACAGATGTGATAAAATTACTTTGCAATGAGTAATGATAAAAGCCTGCATGTCTTTCCATAACATATTATTCTTTATTATTAATGTAAACAAATAAGGGAGCACTTCCAAATACTACAAGAAATGAGCCATGATTTCTATTGACAAATTAGCAGGCAACAAAATGTGTCTAAATGATAATTTGCACTGCTACATTCAAAGAAAGACAATTGTTTAGTGCAGGTTATGGGGAACGTGTGAATAAGCACACGTGTCAGTGTGGGAGTTTGTGAAGCTTGTGGTGCTCTAAAACAGATGTTTAAGGGGTGCTGTTCAGTGCATAAAGAAATTTATGAATATCATTTCTGTAGTGACTTAAATAATCTCTGTACAACTAAAAGTAAAAAAAACAGCCATCCCAGAAACACGGTAAATAAGCAAACTATCCAGAAAACTATATAGCATCACATCTTGTGAGCTTCCATTAGCCAAAACATCACCAAATTCTCTTAAAACGCCATGCTATTTGAGTTGGAAAATTTGTTTTTATTTACATTATGGGCTAACAAAATGATAAAACTTATAAAATTCCATATATAGCTGAATAGGTGTCTGACTATCCAGTGTAGTCCTACCTGGCTGTAGGCATGAGGAATGCTTGAGGTGATGCTCAGTGGAGTTTAATGACAGTCAGACAGCGGTCTGCAATGTTAGTAGAGACGCAAGAGTATGGCGCGCACTCCGTGCCAAAATCAAACGTTCGAATGACCGACCGACCGACCGAAAGTCAAACCAAACGTCTGTCCGAACGTCTTGAGCTTTGTGCGTCTTACACTGCAGGTGACCCACGTGACGACCAGACGTGACGTCAGCGTCTTGAAATTAGCTGGTTTTTAAACATTTAAGGAGCCAAGCTGCTGTGTAAAGACTATAAATGGACATTACAAGCATGACAATAAAGATATTTTATACATAAAAGAATACTATAGTAGCTATATGTGTCTTATATTTCTGTCGACTGAACCAGCCATACCATTAATTATGAATTTATCAGTCTTTTGCACAAGAAAGTCAATTTTTGCATATAAATATTATGCCAAATAAAAACAGAAAATCGAGCTTATATGCACCTGCATCATGAGATTGGGTTAGCCTACAACAATTAATTAGGCTATTTTACAAATGGGAATACAACGAATTCATGACAATGTTTTATATTCAAGCTACCCATACAATTTATAGTGAAAAGTTCTTTAAAAGCATCTGGAATGCAATAAAGCAATTTTTAAAGCTGTTTTTAAAGCATTTGCGGCATGGATTAAAAAAAAATACTAATAGGCAAATAAATAATTCACATCAGACAAAATTACGTTGCAGCAAATCCTTTAAATTTTAAGGTATTCAGAACAGAGCAACATAAAAATCAGAAAATATAAGCAGCTATACAAATATAGGACAAAGTTTTACATATAGCCTATGCCATTATAATTATAAAATAAAACGCAAATTATATTCGGCCCTGTTTTAGGCTTTTGCTTATTTTTATATTTTACACATCCATCAATTATCGTGATGAAAAAAATGACTAGCCATCTCCTCATTGGATGTGCCTTTAGTGAGAAATGCATCTTTAGGGATCACATAATGAAAGTGTTAAAATTTTCGATTTGAATTATTTCGTTTTAAAGTAGTATTTTAAAGCTTTCTATAGATATATATTTTTATCATGTCTGTGAGGCAATTCGCTGTTTCAGTTCATCATTGTGAAGCGCTCCTGTTCAAGACCGAGATGGCAGAATGCGCTTGTTTTCTTTATTTTATAAAAGCACAAGGTTTTGTTGATATTGTGAGTGCACACAAATAAAAGTAGACCCTTTACAGTTTAGAATGATGTA
>NW_015633185.1:567213-569135 GCF_001515625.1 Sinocyclocheilus rhinocerous | reverse complement strand
ATATGCTTGAACTGTTTTATTTCTATAGATTTTATTTTAGGCAAGTCGTGATGATTTGAGAAGGCTAAATTGATCAAACATAGGCTATGATATGACTGCACTGTCTGCCGCTGGCTGCTTGGTCATTACTTTAAAAAAAAACTTACATTTAACGAACAAAAAATGCTCCAAACGTTTTCTAAATTAACTTTATAAAAAAAAGAAACGAAATATAATCACTTTTCCATTATACACAAAACTGAACTATTTTAATAGCCGAAACAGTAGTATAAGCTGTTTTGGTAGAAGGGGAAAAAAAGATGGGCTCGAGCCGAGAATTCTGATAAATGTCATCAAAATGATTTTAAATAAAAAATAGCAATTTAATGAATTTCTGTTTTTATAACATAGCTATGCCCATGATATAGGACTTAGCCTATCACACAAACAAGAGTCCTATTTTTTTTTCTCGAATATCTGCAAGATCGCATATGTACAATAAACAACAACTTACAGAGTAACTTTCAGACACAAAATTCCGTTTTGCTCCGTCAGAAATACCCTCGGAAGAAATCCTGCAGGCGCCCCTGCTTGCTGTACTTAAACAAGTATTTAAAGAAAATCGTTGTAGGCTATTCGACTAAGTCATTCTGAGTGATAAATTGAAAAAGCTCCCACCTGTATATCATGACTAAACAAAATAACATGTAATTTACTTGAGGTTCTGCTATAAATGAGTCTATTAGAAACATTAATTTAAATGAATTAATTATACAAAAAATTGTTAGAAATTAATGAAGACTTCCTCCTGAGTTTTTGAACGGAAGTCCTGAATGACTGTTATTAAAGGTCATTTAGTCATTTTGATCACGGCTGCTAAAAAAACATCAGTGTTTATATCTGGACCATGAACTGTTACCCCAATACTTACTTTATTATTACATGTTTTCCACACAGAAATACCAATCTTTTAATGATTAATCGTGCATATGTAGATCTATTTTTGTGTGTCAAATTTGTACCAGACCTCAAAGAAACCCATAAAGTAAACCAGCCCCCACTACTGCGATCCATGCCGTTTTATTGCCTTTTTAGGAGGACAAATTGGTCTTTCAATGTTCCTCACTTAACTTTTTTGAAAACATTAAAAACATGCATAAAAATAAATACATAATATCAAACAAATAACAATAACAAATAACTAATAAAAGTGGATAAAATATAAGCATGATCTTTTCAAAGTAGCTATTAACTAAAATAGGTTAATTTATGTTTAACTATTTTAATATTGAATAAATTAATAAAACAATTAAATATTTTCTTAGTGTTTTTAAACCTGTACCTGTAATGACAACTCCCAATATTTATAATTTTTGGCAGACAACTTTATTTAAATTGCTGTATAGTATGTAGTTTAATATTCCTGACATAAATGTTCTCAATATGACAGTATGTAAATTTTTGAAAATTGTATCCTTTGTTGGAAAAGTAAATAAATTATTTGTTTGGTTGTTATATATAACACTGTGAACATTGTATAATACTATAAACAATAAAAACGTACAGTATGTCTGCTCTTTGATAGTAAAACATACTCAAGCACAGGATTCAGAAAAAATATATTTTAGTGTTGTTTTAGGTGAACAATATGTATATGTATTGCCTGTAAAGTCAACAATAACAAATAACTAATAAAAGTGGATAAAATATAAGCATGATCTTTTATTTTCAAAGACTAAAGAGAAATATCAATACTGACTGAATCTTAATAAAATTACTAAATTATTATTATCATTTAGGCCTAATCAGTTAAATCTGTAAATTCTTTAAACAGACTAAACGTTGTATTTAAGTTTCGTTGATTTTCATGTCTTCCACATACAAACAATGAGCCAGAACTAAATTATTGATCATTTGCATAAAATCATATGTAACACGTTCCT
>NW_015633185.1:528493-565117 GCF_001515625.1 Sinocyclocheilus rhinocerous | reverse complement strand
ATGTGTTTATCCCCGTGTTTGTGTGTGTGTGTGTGTGTGTGTGTGTTTTAATGGTATTTTGAATTTTAATATGGTTATGGTTTCCATAAAAATAATGAAGAAGCACAACTGTTTCCTATATTGATAATCAGAAATGTTTCTTGATCAGCAAATCAACATATTAGAGTGATTTCACAGAACACTGGAGTAATGACGCTGAAAATTCAGCTTTGAATCACAGGAATAAATTAAATTTTAAAAGTAAAGAGTAAACCGCCAGTAGGTGGCAGCAAGTGACTGTGTTAATGAGTGAACATTTGAGTCATTTGTTCAAGCGATTCATTCAGACTGCTAATCCATTCAAGAGTTATCCTATTAACACTGTGAACATTGTATAATACTATAAACAATAAAAACGTACAGTATGTCTGCTCTTTGATAGTAAAACATACTCAAGCACAGGATTCAGAAAAAATATATTTTAGTGTTGTTTTAGGTGAACAATATCTATATGTATTGCCTGTAAAGTCCATTTATAGCCTTTACACAGCAGCATGTCTCTTTACATGTTTAAAAAACAGCTAATTTCAAGACGCTGACGTCGCGTCAGGTCGTCACGTGGGTCACCCGCGCCATAAGACGCTCAAAGTACAAGATGTTCGGATAGACGTTCGGTTTGTCGTTCGATCGGTCGGTCGTTCGGACGTTTGATTTTGGCATGGAGTGTGCGCCATACAAGAGCACCTGGCTGCTGATTGGCTGAACGCGCAGAAGCATCGACTGCTGATTGGCTGACTAATAGGAGGGGCTCAGTTGTTCCCCGTTTAAGCTTTTTGTGGGTAAAAATGTGGGGCCAAATGTAAAAATAAACTTAAATGTACATATTAAACGTAAATACTACACTTGCCACCCAATGTGCAAATACAAACAATAATGCCCAATATCCAGCTGTGACCTAACCGTATTCATACATGACAGTGTGCAAGCATTGACATCTATTCTCAATAGCCATTAGACGAATGAATAACGTTACGATAACTTACATTAGTCATGACTGATATTTCGTTATGACAACACTGCTAAAGGCACCGCATGTCTGAGAAAGCGGGTGTCAATAGGTTTGGGACAGAAATACCAGCCGGAAAATGATCTACACAACTTGCAACCAACATTTGTGCATCGAGCATAAACTATATTGTGTATTCATGCATGTATTGATGTTATATATGCATGCGTGTTCCTTAATTTTGTGGCAGCATACAGCAGGAAGACTTTTTGTGCAGCAGAGCCCGACTGCATAACAAACGACACGTGGAGCCGGAGGGACGCACTCCAGTGGTCGATATAAAACACTCAAGGACAACGGATGTTCAAAAGCATTAATCATACGCACTCACCAGCCGCCTATGTACAATTAAAGTGATTGTGGAACGCTTTGGATGTTGTTCACTCATAAAGAAATGCTACATGATCACGAGTTTGCGATTTAGGCTTTGCAGCATAACCGAACCGATTCATCGGCATTACTCTATAATGGGAAAATGCCCGATATATTCCTCTCCAATGCAACAACAATGTGCTTTTGAGAGAAAGCACTGAATTGACAGCACATGGACTTTAAGTGACACGCAGACTAGACCTCTGACCCAAAAGTGCTCGCAAACAAACCACCCCGTGTTTAATAAAATACCAAACACACGTTTGACTCTGTCATTCTACACTGTTCAGCCGATGCTTGTGTTTACTGTACCTGAGCTTTTTTTCCTCGAGTTTAATCCTCTTGGGTTTAGGTTCATCGGACGCCATGCTGTATTGGAGGTCTCTAGACACCTTGTTAAACGAGTGAAGCATCTGGAGACGCGGCTGGCGGATAGTTCTTTTGAATTGAATCTTTTCACTGAATCGATTCACAAAACCGTTCAGAACTATTCCTTCACGAACCGGACTGAAACGGTCCGAGCTGTTCTCACGGGCCCACTGAACTGAGAATCGTGTCTCTCGATCACATCCGTTTCGTAATGTGCCGAGGACCGATGAGTGAGCTGCTAATAAAAGCATTCGATTTCCTGTTCAGTGAGTCAGTAAATATCGCGAGTGAACCGAAGATTTTACTAACATGGTGGAAGTTACTTTAATAGCCAAATAACAGAAATGTTACAAATAAATCCTACTGCAAATGTATGAATTTGTAAATTAACTACCATTTTAATAAATTTTAATAAAAAAACGTAATAAACAGAGTGTTTCTACACGCCAGGAACCACGTGATAATGTAAAGAACCAGTGAATCTGTTCATTTGACTGTTCTTTGAAAAGAGTTGTTCAAAAGAACCGATTTGGGGAAATGATTCTAGCCGTGGAGAGAAAAATTTAACACAGCACATAGCTGTCCCTGTGTATTGCCGGGACAAAAAATACATTCCCAAGCTAATATAAACTTTAATTAAACACGTGCTTTGCAGAGGTATCATTTAACATCTTTGACCTTAAGCTTTTTTCACGAGAAGCGATTGTTTGTGTTTTAAAACTACTTTAATATAAATTCGCGACAGGCTTAGATTCGAACGCATGAACCGTGAAGGAGGAGTGACACATCTGCCACATTGCAAGCGGGGGGATACTGCCCGAAAACATTAATCGAGACAGCTGCCTATAGGTAAGTATTATTTAGAAATAAATAAGTTTAGATATGTGTAGTTATGAACAACCGACTGCCCGTGTTTGTTCGCCTGAACATTATAGCCTTAAATAATAGGTAGATATAGGATATCCTGTAACTCTTCTTTCAGGAAACAAAACTTTATGCTTTTGTTTTTGGTATTTTCTGAGTAATTATTGTTCATGTTAGCTATCACACAGTCCTGCATTGTCTTTAAAATTCTAGTAATATCTGTGTTACAAGTTTGTTTGCGACCAGCGCAAATAGATAGGTTTGAAATTGAAATTGTATGATAAAGTTGTTTGCACAGAGCTCAGGACCTGAAATGTAGCTTCATAAAGTGCACAGTGAACAACATTTATACCTAACCTCTGGTCAATATAATTTCTTTTCAAATTAATTATTTATTTGTATTATTTAAGTGATTATAGAGGGATAAACGTTGATATAATATGGATAATATTGTAATCTGCTTTAAAGCCACTAATCTAATTACTGTAAGCAATAAGAATATTGTTTTATTTCTTATATAGAGTATTTCACTTGGATAGTGACTATAAAGCAGATTAGGAAGATATAAATGCGTAAAACAATAAATGGGTAAATGGTGGTGGTTGAGGAGATTCCCCCCCTTTCATGTAAAGATCTTTGAGTACCCAGAAAAGCGCTATATAAATGTAACAAATTATTATTATTATGAATACATTTGTGTGTGAGTTTACCTAGCATAATGTTCTCATACACACTTTGATTATTCACTTAAATACTACGTTTTATTATTGTACATGAATATAAAATATGGGTTTAATGAGTATTATTTTCCCAACAGTTATCCCAACAACTCTTTTATATTTAGTTTGTATAACCAGTGTTATAAAAATTCTTTGTCTTCTAGGCTTATATCTCTCCACACACTGGAATAACATAATAGCTCATACCTGCTGTTAGCAAAGTGACTCCCATTCTCATTGTCCCATTTTCATCCTGTTGAAATTCCAGCCCTCATCATGATTCACAGCTTGTTTTTGATAAACAATGCTGGCGATTTATTCCTGGAGAAACACTGGAAGAGTGTCATAAGCCGCTCCGTCTGCGATTATTTTTTCGAAGCACGGGAGAAGGCAGTGGAACCTGACAATGTGCCTCCTGTCATCCGCACCCCTCATCACTATCTCATAAACATCTACCGTGAGAAGATCTTCTTTGTTTCTGTCATCCAAACAGAAGTGCCTCCACTCTTTGTAATAGAATTTCTGCATCGAGTCGCAGAGACATTTCAGGTATCAATAACCCACTGACGGTGTGGCGTAGAAAATATATCCTAACATACGCTACAGTCAAAAGTTTGGGTTCAGTAAGATTTTTTAAATAATTAATGCTTTTATTCAGCAAACTTGGTGTGCGTTTTATTGGCGATGTTTTGTATAGAATGTGTGTTGAATAATATGGTGCTTTATAATCATTTATGCAGGACTATTTTGGAGAATGTTCTGAGACCACTATCAAGGATAATGTGGTCATAGTCTATGAGCTCTTGGAGGAAATGTTGGATAACGGCTTCCCCCTCGCTACAGAATCCAACATCTTGAAAGAACTCATCAGACCTCCCACAATCCTGCGATCGATGGTCAACACCATCACAGGTAAGACACCACATGCCTGAGTGTTTTGTTTATGGCCATGTGATGTTGAGAATCTAAATGATTCATAATCTTCAGGCAGTAGTAATGTTGGCGAAACCCTCCCTACTGGTCAGCTCTCCAATATTCCATGGAGAAGAGCAGGTGTGAAATATACCAATAATGAGGCTTACTTTGATGTGGTGGAAGAAATCGATGCCATCCTGGATAAGTCTGGTAAGAATATTTTGGTGCTAATTTTCAGTTTGATTTCACAGTTAGATTGTTCACGTCAATGCATCAATGCAATGTTTCAGGAACTACAGTTTTTGCAGAAATCCGGTCAGCTCTCCAATATTCCATGGAGAAGAGCAGGTGTGAAATATACCAATAATGAGGCTTACTTTGATGTGGTGGAAGAAATCGATGCCATCCTGGATAAGTCTGGTAAGAATATTTTGGTGCTAATTTTCAGTTTGATTTCACAGTTAGATTGTTCACTTCAATGCATAATACTGGAGGTATGTACTTCCTTTCAAGGTTAATGTTGGTGTACTCTTCTGTTTCAGGAACTACAGTTTTTGCAGAAATCCAGGGAGTTATTGATGCTTGTGTCAAGCTTTCTGGAATGCCAGACCTTACCCTCTCATTTATGGTGTGTTATATTAAAAAAGTTGTGATGAAACCAAATTAGCGACAGGTCTTTTCTTTCATATTATGATGTATTATTGGGAAAATGTAGGGTGGAGAATTGGATCTGTCCATTGGTTGTTAATTAGATTTTGAGATGTGGCCATTGCACTCAAAAATGAAAGCAGATGAATGCAAGCTTGTAGGAGCTGTGTTTTCACCAAAAGGTCCAGTTATGACATTTTCTTTAAACATTATGAGGTCAGTATATATAAATGAAACACACACAGTCAGATAAATTGTTCACAATAACTATAACATGCATTTAAAAAATGCACCTGAGGACTGAGTATCTTGAGGACAGAAAGATGAAGCATTATACACATTATACTCTTATCTAAAACTATTGAAATCAACATTCCTCTAATTTTACAATTATTATGCATGCAGCTTTTATGATCTCATTTTAATCAAGGGACTATATGGCACGTTTACTTTTCAGCATATTTTTGCAAGGAAAACACTTTTTTTTTAACAAAACTGTATGTTCCCCATCCACAGAACCCCAGGCTCCTGGACGACGTGAGCTTTCATCCGTGCGTCCGTTATAAGAGATGGGAAAGTGAGAGAGTTATCTCTTTCATTCCCCCCGATGGAAACTTTCAGCTCATGTCGTATCACATCAGTGCGCAAAAGTAAGCGTTGATCTGAAGTAAATGGTTTAGCAATAAACTTAAAACATGTATTAAAGATGTTTAGATATTGGCCATTAAAAGTAAAAAATTTTTTACTTGTTTTTGCAGCCTCGTAGCAATCCCGATATATGTGAAGCAGAACATCAGTTTCTTTGAGACTGGATCTTCAGGAAGACTGGACATCACTGTGGGTCCCAAGCAGACCATGGGAAAGACTGTGGAGTGTTTGGTAGTGACCGTACACATGCCCAAAGTGGTTCTCAGTGCCAACCTCAGTGCGACTCAGGGAACCTACAACTATGACCCCGTCACAAAGGTCAGATGCAACTCTTTGTTTTCCATTTTCATTGACTTATTGTAGTTGTGTTATTCTAGTAATGTCACAGCTTTTGATCATTTGAAACATTATTTTTCCCTTCGATGTTGGCTAATAGTTCTGACTGTTGTCTTGTAGATTTTGTTGTGGGATATAGGGAAACTTAACCCCCAGAAGCTTCCCAATCTGAAAGGAAGTCTAAGTCTGCAGTCTGGAGCTCCTAAACCAGAGGAGAACCCAAGTCTGAACATTGACCTGAAAATCCAGCAGTTAGCCATCTCAGGTAGGCTAGGGTCCTTTATCAGCTTTGGTCGTTATTCATCGCCAGCAGGACCTTGTGATAAACCGTTGTTATTAACACACTTTTAAAAAGCATAATAAGCTGCTATAACCCTACTTAATTTATTATTTGTTCACTTTTTTTATACATTTATTTTCATCTCCTTCCACATGTTTGTATGTAATCGCTGAAATACACTACCATCAAATGCTTAGGGTTAATAAATTTTTTTTAAAATACTTTTTACTTTTATTCAGCAAGGATGCATTAAATTGATCAAAAATGACAGTAAAGATATTCAGAATGACACAAAAGATTTATATATATATTTTTAAGAAAAAAAGGCTTTTGAACTTTATTAAGCGTTAAAGCTTCACAAGTTTATGTAAAATGATCATATGATCCAATGAGCATTGAGAATGCAATGAGAATGACACTGAAATAAATCTGATCTTTTGTAGAGAGGGAGTTCACATGGTCGATGTCACAAGCTTGCTTATTTGAATAATGACTAAAAACAAAAATCCCATTTTCAGACACCGTATGTTATGTAAAGCACCTTAAAATGCTGTTTTGTGTTCAAATGTGTTATATAAATACAGTTATGCTTACTTCACTCTCTCGTCTGCTTCACAGGATTGAAAGTCAATCGTCTAGACATGTACGGAGAAAAATATAAACCATTCAAGGGTGTGAAATATGTGACCAAAGCTGGGAAGTTCCAGGTCAGAACATGAGGCCAGCTGCAGAGTATCACAATGATATGCCAAAAGAGGTATATTAGAGGTGCCATTTTCTAAGTGACAAATCATACAGGATTGCAACCTTGTGCACAGTCTCCCTTTATTTTTTAAAACATCGCAGTTACATTTGTTATTGTAATTTTGATCTTTCTTGTTTTGTGGGAAGTAACTGGCAATTTGCAAGAAGTTAAAGTCTTTCCATTGGAGAGTATTGGGAGAGCATTTTCTTTGGGAATCTTTCACTTCATATCAACAACATTCCATATTATAATGTATAATGTATTAACACTGTATTATGTTAGACTTAAGTTATGGTAAATCTCTGCCAGAAACACATTACATTAATCACAATACTGCTCTACAGTCTTTGATATTGGCACAACACAATACCTGAGTTTCTGCACATATTCACAGGCCTTATTTTTTCATTTAAATTTATTTGCCAGTTCAGTGGCCTTTGAATTAAAATATATATATATATATATTGAGGAGGCCTCACACACTCAAATGGCCTTTCTTTAAAAGAACAGTCATGCTTACAGCAGGACATATTTACAATGATGCAATCTACCATACAAGCACATCAATGCTCAGAGGTGAATGAAAGCTGTATCTGCTTGAAAGACAATTTACGCTTAAAGTAGTTTGCCACATACAAGCACTATGGAGCCATTATGAGCACAAGTGATAATCTGTTCTGTTGCGCTCACCTGCAGTGATACGCTAGATGTGCAGGTCTGACACCTTAATGAAGTTTTGACGATTTGCACACAAGGACACACAATTGCATTATTTTGTAAAATGTCAAGGGAACTGCATTTTAAAATATGTATTTAAACCAAAAGCCTTCAGATTTATAAAGTTTGCAAACAAAATGAGGTCTTTGTGTGTTTCCACTTCTGAATCATAACTGTTTATTATAGCTTCACTTGAATATGTTTGAAAGTATTAGCAATGAATGTCTTGGAAGTTACAATCAAATGAGTCCTTTAATCTCTAATTATTGAAGTGCAGTACCTTTTACAAATTAGAAAGTAACTTGTCCCTTTATTGACATATTTTGCGAATGAAGTTTCCAAACAAAACACCTTAACAGAATTTTTTTTATTAATCTGAGGCACAAAATATGTTTTTTTTATGTGACTTTTCAAAAAAGGTCAACATTAGTGTCATATTTACATTCACAAAGCAGTAATTTCACCCTTTCAAAATGTCATCAGAACCCACAACATGCTATTACACATACAAATACAGCCCTGTAAACTTTCATAACGAGGCACTATATTGGGGGCTGAAAAGGTACTCTTTCAAATGTATATGTTGTAGATAAGAGTTTTTAAGTGAATGCAAGGCAGTGAAGCATCATGATAGTGTCCGTGTAGCTGTACAGATTCAGAGTGCATCTTCAGCTAATAATTAAAAGTTTTTCATACTATAATTGCACAATTTCCACACATTTGATTCTATACTGTAAATTTACTGTCCTTAAAACGGCAGTTCACGAAAAAATTCAAAATCTGTAATTTACTCATTAACCTATGTGACTGACTGGTTTTTGTCCATACATTGAAAGTCAGTAGGGTCCAAAACAACATGTTCTGGACCCCACTGACTTTCATTGCAGACAAAAACATTTTCCGTTTTAAAACAACACGAGGGGTGTTGACAGACTTTTCATTTTTGGGAAAACTACGCCTTTTAAGCATCTCCAAACACATAGGTATCACATATAAACAAGCCACCTGGGTCTTGTTACCCATTCTATTTAAATGGGTGAAAACATTAAGACAACTCCATCATCGATATACTACAATCGCAAACAGAATCACACTGAGAGAAACGTACAAAATTACAGCTGTAAACCGAGTTGAGAGAGAACAGTTCAACTGTTGTGAGGATTGTGCTTTTCAGTTAAGAAATTTAAATAATCATTCACTCTCTCACAAGCTTAACAGAAAGAAGAGTTAAGTGTGGATGAAGTATAAAGAATTTCAGTGTTAACTATCCAAGCTTTCCCATGCCTATATAGATTTACACCATAGATGTGTTCATTTGATAGCTAATGGATATTAAGTTTAAAAAAAACAAAATCTTTGGCATCAACCATGCCATGCAAAATACATCTCTGTAATGGCATGACCCATCAAAAAAGGCATTATCATATTTAATAAATAGCTAAGCAAAAGTCCATTATAAATATGAGCAAATAACAGTTAATTATAGTGAATTATAACTTTAAAAACAACCAGCCAAAGGGTTTGTGAATAGCAAAGTAAAACTTACAACATTGTATGTGTTGTATATTTGCGACTAAAAAGTGATCTGTGATGTTCTGATGAAATAAGAAATATAAATATATACATTTTCAATAAGAAAATTTAATTGTCAAAAACTAATTTAAAGTAAATTTCATCATGAACTCCCAACATTGTTCGAGAGAGGCATCATGCCATTTTTCTCCAGTACAAAATAGAAAACTTTTAATTGCAAAAAATATATATATATATACGTGGAATTTGGAAACCCAACATACCAAAAATATATATTTAAAAATGTGCTTCCTGTATACTCCTACACTGTACCTCAGTAGTGTGAGAAAAAGGTAACTACAGCAAACTTTCAGGACAAAAATAGCCTCCGTAAGGAGCAGTTTAGGTGTACCAAGTACCCATACCAGCAAGTAAATAAAAATAAGTAATACCAGTCTCCCCGAAACTAGAGCCAAACACTGCTGTCCAAAAGTATAAGAATCAGATAGGGTGCTTTTTTTTGCCACCCCTCATCAGATCTCAGACGCTTGAAAAGGCAAGGATGCGAATTGCTAATTGAAAACAACTAGTCCTCAGTTTACTGGTACCAGGGGGTCTTTCGGACCCAGCGAAGAGTGAACCCCGCATCTGTGCGGATCTTGATGGAGGCGGCTTCTGCTTCTCTAACCGTCTCCTTCACGGACTGCATGAGGTTCTGCGCGTTGTGCACAAGCATCTCGGTGGCCTTAAAACCAAACAATCATTTTAATTCCAATCCAATAAATCCTTCATTCAAGATGTTTGTGAATGTGCCTTGTCTCCTCACCTGCTCAGATTCTTCCTCACTGATGTTTGTACGTCCCAGCATAGTGGCCTTTACAGTGGACAGGATCTTCAGCTGAGTGCTAATAGTTGGGATACGCTCACAAACCTGGAATAAACATTGAAACATGACATTTACTTGACAAAATAAGCCAATTTGCAAATATTCTTCTACCAGCGCTCTACTACTACTGATATTTGCGCCACTGACCTGCAACAGGTTTGTGCGAATCCGTTTGTCGGTGCATTGCTTGGCTACCTCCTTAGCCAGCCGTGTGACCTCATCGGAGGCCTTGGCGATGTCCTTGGCGCACTGAATGAGGGCACGTTTATTCCCACTGCCTCCACGCACCAGACGAGACATCTCCGCCATGAGCAGGGCCATGCGCTTAGCTGCTCCAATGATGTCATTACCCTAAGAAGAAAAAAGCCCATGCAGACTTAGCATAAGGACTTTAAATAAGAGTTTGATTACAGATGTACTTTGATTGTTCATGTAGATCATTTTTGCCCATTTTTAATCTGCGATAGTTGATGAGCTCTAGCTATGTGTCTAACTTCTATCTTTAACACTCTAAAATGTCACAAAGACAAAGAAATAGTGTTTAGAATCAGGTCATATTCATCCAGTGCACATCAGTCATGCATTTTTAAAATGATTTGTATAGGTTTATCATGTCTCCAGAAGTCACATTTGTTTGGACTAAATGTGAGAAATACAATAATTAAAAAAATTTTCTGTGCAGATGGAAAAGCATTTGCATGCTTGTTACCATTTTGTAAATCTGCTTTTCCCATGTGGGTGCACAAGTTTCCCATCATGAAAGTTTTTTGGTTTGCACAATTTTCGGCCAAAAAAAAAAAGTTTACATCTCTCGCAATTCTGACTTTTTTCTTGGAATTCTGAGTATATATCAATTCAGTTTTTTTTAAAGAATTTTTAAAAAGGTAATTGCGACTCTTTATCTCACAATTCTGATATTCTTCCTTGCAATTGCAAGTTTATATCTCAAAATTCTGAGTTTATATCTCACAAATGCAAGAAAATAAAAGTTTGTAAGATAAAAATTATACCTTTTTTTATTTTTTTATCCGTGACGGAAGTAAGTTCCAGAGTTCTCTTGTCTGCATGAGAAGGGTAATGTTTTCTGGAAACGTAACTTTAGGGGCTCCATAGAATCTAATGTATTTTCCTCCAGCTTGTCAACAATATGGTGTACATTTAACGGATAAATCATAATTATTAAAAAATAAACAAATCAAAAATCTGAATATACATTTGATCGGCAAAGTTTCAGTGTGTTAAAATGTAACATCTTACAATGGCTTTGACATGGTTCATTTAAATGGTTAGAAAAAGTGCGCAACAAACAAACAGGCATGTGACATGACTTCTACACGTGTAATTCCGAAGTCATTGGGAAACTGTCATCCATGGCTTCACAGGATGGCAAAAGCAGAGTGTTTGGCAGCAGCGGTTGAGTGAATGGCTCCTCGTTCACACCGAGGTGTGACACTATCAGAAATGAGCAGGGAAGTGACTCGTGAAGCCAGTATCAGTTTGTCCAAGAAATGCACAACAAACTTGCCATTCCAGTCGCGGTCATTGGCAACCCCCAGCAGCAAAAAAACACACCGGACCCAAGTGTGAAGCAACAGCAGCAGCAGCAGCTATCTGGTTTCAGCATTCCCACAGTAATATCTGGATGCAGAAGGGATGCTCCGGCCCACCGGGGCCAGAAAGCAGACTACCTTACTGGACCACTTGCGAGCCTCCTGGTGCAAAGACTGCGCAGCGGCCAGAATGGGCTGGTTAACTGGCTGACTGGAAGACATTAAGAGCAGCTCTGGCTCAAAATCATCCTCGTTGTCTGTGAATTCCTCCTCATCGTCTATATCTACTTCTGCCTCAGCGGCCTCAAAACCCTCGTCTGTCACTTCAGGCTGGGGAGGCTGGGAAGGAGGAGGAGATGGAGGGGGGGGAAGGAAGGATCCAGCACGGAGAAAGAAGGACAGAGTTAGTACGAGAGGCACTGCATGGAGATTCCCAGGACATGATTGTGGGAACAGCTGGGTTTAGGATGACTGGGAGAGGCAGCATTCTGGGTCCTGCTGGGTAACGTCTGCCACAGGGTTTATAATGTCAACTGAAAATCATGTAACTGATCTATTCTCGCATAAAGTTGAGGATAGAAACTGGGAGGTTAATTTTGGACAGAGAGCAAACAAGCAAAGCCCCCAACAAGATAAGATGAAATTCATGATGGGTTCTCCAAAAAAAAGCAGCTTTGACAGATTTGTTACAATGAGTTGAATGATACTTAAACCTAAAAATACTCCTCATAAATTACTGCATATCCTGTAGCCAGAGTCCAGGAAGCTCTTTTGAGAACCTGATCATTAGGAGAAAAAGATTTCTGTCAGTAACAGGAAGAAATAGTTTTCTATAAATGTATCCAGAAAAAAAAAAAAAAAAGACCTGGATCCTGGATGTTTCCTGCCACGGCTTTAGCAGCCATAACCATGGGTGAGATTGTTCTACCAAGTTCATCTGTAGCAGCTTTGACCAGTTCTCTGAATTTAGGGTCCTCTGAGTTCTCCACTTCCCGTTTGGCCACCAGAAGGACCCTGTTAGCCCGCCGGGCAATGCTGGTGGCCCCTGCAACCAACATCTGGGGCTGAACGTTAGCCATTGCCACCCGGCATTTATCAATGTCTTTCTTAATGGCATCCTCTGAAGCATCCAAGAGGGATTTAGTGTCAATGGCTTCATCCACAAGACCTGGAATAAAGATTTTGAATATTTCAATGATTTTCAAAAGATTTCATGTGGTATTTCATATGATACAACCCTCTACATTGCGAGTAAATCACTCGCATATGCGACTAAATCTTCACTCTGGGCGACTAAATTATGTCTAATATTAGCCAATTGCTAATAAATTTCATTCTGGCGAGTAAACAAAAAAATTTACTAGCCAATGGCGATTCAATTGCCAAGGTGTCCGTAGAGGGCTGTGATATGAGCTTTTGCTTACTGGTCATTTTTTCAATGTTGTCAATCCATTGGTTCTTCATGGTCTCAAAGTGCTCGTATGCAGCCTGGTTGCCAGGGTTCTTCAGCAAAATGCGTACAGCAGAAGTGACCTGCTCATGAGAACAACAAAAGACAGATACACACGTCAAACAAACACATTCGTTCACAACCAGCTTAATAGTACTCATTCTGAAAGCCTTTATTGGTAGAATTATTAATAAACAGCAAAAATGCTGTGCACGGATATATCTTTGATATTGGAAAAATGTTGATTTTTTTTTTTTTACAAAGGCTGTCAAACTTACAGTAATGTGAAAAGTCCCACTTTTTAACAAAGAAAACAGTTTTGTATGTTTTAAATTACAATAATAGTGAGTGGTGAAAAAAATACTGACTTTATTGTATTGTGACAATACAAAAGCTAGTTATTTTAGAAACCCTCATAATTTAACACTCAATACTTTTCTCACACAGTCTTATTTTTAAGAATGAGGTCTCACTCAAGATCATCATCATATTTGGTATTATCTGGCATCAAAAAGCTTGAATGCCCCTGGAGACTTTGCTAATGTCCATACTGTGGCTAATGTTCAACTATCAGGTCAAGCATGCCATTATGTGCTCTTAAAGTAGCTCTGGCATAAGCACAGAGTTGGGCGTCCACACACACACACACACACACACATATACGTAACGTATGTATATACATACATATATGAGCTGCATACCTGAGGTGTTAGATCTCTGGATGATTTCACAGCCGCCTGGATGCCCTCAACTGTGCTCTTATTGGCTGTTCCCACAGCAGCAGCCTTCTCCGCTGTAGCACCCAGTCTACTGGCATGATTCTCAAAGTTAGACGCCCTTTCTTCAAAGACCTAGAGGGGAAAAAATATAAAAACTCAATTTTATAATTCATGTTATTAATTATAATGATTTTTTAAAATAATTAATCATTTAGTTTTATTTATATACTATTATCGTTTTTGGCCCCACTTTATATTAAGTGGCCTTAACGATGTGCTTTCATTTAAATTAATCATTTGGTACAATGCACTTATTTTGTACATGTTTTTACATTGTTCTTTTAAAAATACATGCAATTGGATCTATAATTACACTGTTGACCCATCCCTTACACCTTAACCCACCCTTAAACCTACCCATACCAACAAACCTGTCCCTAACCTTACCCGTATCCCACCTTAATAGCAGCAAAAGTGTTTTGCAATACAATATGAACACAATAAGTACACTGTACATAATTTTTTGATGTAAGTACATAGTAGTTAAGGCCACTTAATATAAAGTGGGTCCATAGTTTTTGTTAATATTTTGAATCAAACTTTCATTTTTATATTTAGTTTTCACTTTAATTTTAAAGTTTTAGTAATTTTGTTGTATTTTTGTTATTTGAATAAGTTTTTATATGTCTGTGTAGTTTTTATAAATGATTATTGTTAGTTTATTTAGTTTTAGTTATTTTAGCACTTCAAGTTAAACTAACCAAAAATGAGAAATGTTGCCTTGGCAACTAAATTTTATTATATTATATTTTATTTTAGTTAACGCAAATTTTTCTTTAAGTAATAATTTTTTTACGGTTTTAGTTTTAGGTAACTATAATAACTGTACAGTAACTATAATAATTAGAATAAATAATGACTGAGTATGTTTGAATGCATTTTAGACCTAGTTATAAAATAATGATTTTGTGAATTCCTTCTAAATAAAAAATAACCCTAAGAATAAAAGTTTTTATTCGCTTCTAAAAATGGCGAAAGTCTTTTTACAATTAGGTTTAGGGCTTGGAATGCTTTGTGTGAATTAGCATATTTGATATGTCACTGAAAAGCATGCTGCGCGCTCTGTATATTCAGCTGACCTCCTCTCTGTTGGGGGCCTCAAGAGGCGCAGTTGCTGCCACAGCCAGGAGTTTAATTGGTGTGGTTGTATCACTGAAAACATCAGACACCTCCTGGGTCATTGCTTCCTGCATTTTTGCCTTGAGATCCTTAAAGGGAAAATATGATATGATGAGGTCATTTAAATTTACAGTCAAAAACAAAAAAACAAAATTTTTGATGAAAACAGAATAAGAAAAAAATATTGTGTAATGCAAATATTTTCCAGCAGAGGGTGGCATTTGCTTATATGTGACCCTGGACCACAAAACCAGTCTTAAATTGCTTGGGTATATTTTTAGCAATAGCCAAAAAAACATTGTATGGGTCAAAATTATCGATTTTTCTTTTATGCCAAAAATCATTAGGATATTACGTAAAGATCATGTTCCATGAAGATATTTTGTAAATGTTCTACCGTAAATATATCAAAACGTAATTTTTGATTAGTAATATGCATTGCTAAGAACTTAATTTGGACAACTTTAAAGGCGATTTTCTCAGTATTTAGATTTTTTGGCACCCTCAGATTCCAGATTTTCAAATAGTTGTATCTCGGCCAAATATTGTCCTATCCTAACAAACCATACATCAACGGAAAGCTTATTTATGCAGATGATGCTATATGATGTATAAATCTCAATTTAAAAAAATTGACCCTTATGACTGGTTTTGTGGTCCAGGGTCATATATATTACATTAAGCTAAAAGCCCTGGTGCTTTGTGTACAGCACTACTCTAAAGCTAGCAGATATGACCTCTGCACTTCCTATTTGAGAAAATCTAAGCATCTGATTATGCTTCACCCATACCTGCTGTGTGAGAAAGATACTGGTATCTTTTAATAGAAAAGGGGGACACGATGCCTTACTTTAATTGCATCCAGAAGATGAGCAGCCACAGTGCGCGCCTGAGGACTCTCTCCCTCTCCCCGTGCCGCAAGATCTGCCAACTGCATCATCAGCTGCTCCACTCGCTCACACTTTGCTAGCAGTTCCTGTCTGTACGGCCCTGGTAGAGAGTTTGCCAGCCGACGGCCTTCTGCTATCAGCCCCCGTATGGCAGCCTGGCCTATAGACAGAGACATGACAGGCTCCCATTGAAATGTGTCATTTCTCCTGAAACAAACAGGTTTCCCAACACTCCTGACTATATTATACTAGTGTTTGGAAAAAACAGACAGTCTCTTCAGGGAAATTAACCAACAAATTGCTTAAAGCTGATAAACATTACACATTTTATCTTTAAGCCACAATCATAATCTAAACATTTTATATCTCTGACAAACAAAAGATTGGTAGTCATTCATTCATAGTCCATATGTGACCACCCAACCAGATTCCCTTGTGTTTATGCCATGTGCATTTGTTTTCAATTGTGCTTCATTCTCATTGGATCATTGGTTTCATTATGGTCAGGTGTTTTTTGGTCAGGTGCACATCAAGTTAAGTTATGTTTATTTTAAAGTGATTGTTTTGTTTGTACACTTTTTGAATCATGAAATAAACTGCATTTGGGCTCAGAAAATCGACTTAGCTTCAGTGGCAAAAGCTGCTTTATGACCAATTTGAAATTTCTTATGCGACTGCCATTAGGGTGCAAAATGCGACAATCATACACAATTTTTCACTGACTGGCTAATAATTCAGCAAACTATTTACTTCACTTGAAAGTACTAACATCCCACTTAAATAGTATGCAATATTAGAATCCATGTCATTATTAGATGAAGAATGCAGGCGTGGGGCGTAGCGTAAGCTCTGAGAAGTGACGAACGCAGAAGTGCAGAGAAGAGAGCAAAACAAAACACCGGTCATGAATTACAAAGTACAAGTACAAAAAGAGGATTTGTAAAGAAAAATACCGGAGGATTTCAATATAACCCAAGAGGAGACTGGTTTTCCTTTGCTGTAAACAAAACTTGGTTCTCGCGAGACTAGCATATTCTCATATGCTACACTACGCCTACGTGATCCGCTGGAACGCCTCTCTCCCGTGACCGTGTGTACGACAGTTAGCGGAAGCTAGAGATTACAGTTTATAAAGTTTTAAATATGCATATTTTTCTTACACAAACACATCGATTCACTTCAGAAGGAAGTGTGGAGTACTTTTTATGATGGATGGATGCACTTTATTTTGCTTCAAAATCTCAACCACCATTCACTGCCATTATAAAGCTTGGAAGAGCCTGGACATTTTTTAATATAACTCCAATTGTATTCGTCTGAAAGAAGGATGTCATATACACCTAGGATTGCTTGAAGGTAAGTAAATCATGGGGTGATTTTCATTTTTGGGTGAATTATCCCTTTAAAGTTAATTAACAATGAATGGTAATTAAGTTAGCAAGATGACAAGGTCTGTGGTATCAAGATGCAATTTTATGATGTGATAGTATGTCCCAATACTGGTCTTGCCATACACTCGAAATTGTGGATTTTCCCCAAACTTTTAGTGCATAGTGTAAGCACGTGAACTGGGACAAGCCCCGGTACTAAACTGTGCAGCTCTGGTCTAGAGTTACTCCAAGACTAAGTTAACCTGAATGTAACATGACCTGCTGTGAATAGGACACGAAGCAGCTATTTATGGTTTGAAATATTTTAAGTATGAACATAAATACAACAGGGACAGAGGAAATAGCCATCTGTCACATCATATAAAGGTCCAAAGTCAAGTGGGCAGTTCCATTCGAATGAATAAGTCATTCAATATGCCAGTGTTATCCTTTGGGGGAAAAGTAATAGCCTCAGATGACCAGATGAGTATTTTACTACACTAATAACAGACACAGATATAATAACAGTTATTGATTCAATTCTAAATGTAAATGTTTTGCCAAGCTGCTTTTTTTGTTTAAGGGGTAATGTTTTACCTCATTTTGCCACCCACCTACTCCATGATCGTCCACTCCAGGGTTGTTGATCCAGTGCAAGGCCTGCTCCATTTTGCCCTCTAGTGTAACAGCAGTCTTGGCAGGTCTCATGTTGGCCACAGCACGGTTAGTTTTTGCCTGTAAGTTCTGCAAAGCTGTGCCAATCTGTTTGGCCAACGCTCTAGCCTCAGGAGTATCTCCTTTACCCCTGTGGCACAAAAAAGGGGCAGAACATGAGATTTAACACAAAAAAATAAACACATTTATAACAAAATTACCATGAGGATAAGACAAGAAATAAATAAAAGAATCATTGAGACATTTCTGTGATGGCAAATCTACATTTCTTATTAAAACAAATATATATATTTTTTTTTTAATGTTGCAAACATGTTGTTTAATATTTTTGTAAAAACGGTGATACATTTTTTTAAGATTATTTGACGAATAGAAAGTTCTAAGAACAGCATTTATTTGAAACAGAAATCTTATAATAACATTATAATTGTCTTTCCTGTCACTTTCGATTGATTTTAATACATTCTTTCTAAAAAAAAAAAACATTTAAGATAATATTGTAATTATAATAAAAAATATTCTTATAATTTCATAATATTATGAAAGCTCTAAGAGTCACATCAGGCACATTATCCTGGTTACATAATCTGTCCTAACCATGAACATGATGCTGGTTTGTAAAGTTCATATTTTTCCTCATGTGCTGATCAAAGACACAACATTATCTAAACATGACAGACTGGCATGACTGATATCAAGCTTCAAACCATCTGTCCTTTAAAAGTGGAAAGAACACTTTGAATCTTCCTGTTAATTAAAGGACTCTAACCATATGTACTGTAGGTCTATAATTACATTTTACGAAGTTCAACCAGTCTCGCAGTGAGTCCTGCGACCTCACTGATGGAGCGCAGAATGTCGTCTCTCTCTTTAGGGTCTTCACACAGGTCAGCGATGCGCTTGGCCTCCGCCAGAAGATCATGGATGTTCTCTTCCCCCTCCGGACCACCGTTAGGATCAGCCAGCCAGCTCTGTACAGAAACAACCATTCACACAACAAGTTCCGTTACAAATGATATTACTGTCACAATCCTTTCATACTTAAATGTGAATATTAATGTGTTCATTTATTTAATATTTTATTTGCCATTTTAAAAGTAAAATAGTGTTTTTTTTATTTTATTTTATCAGTAAATAGTGTGTTTTTAATTTATTTTGCATCGCTAGAACTATGCTTACTAGTTAGTTAGCAGTATCTTCAAAAGTAAGCTCTTCTGTTCCCTTATTATCAGAACAAACATACTAGACTGACACTTGTCAACATTTCCTGTTTTGAATTTGAAGGGATATTTATAGTCATATTGTCATTCAGCATAAGGTTATATAATGTTATATAATCATATAGTTTGCTGTCATCTGAACTCATCGGTGGTTTTCTGTCACAGCACCGACAGCACAAAGTACAAGGATTCTTTCTGTTTTTCTATTATACACCCTTTAAATACTTATGAGTCACAGCACATCTCCACTAAATAACATCAGACCAGACAGATTTATGTAACATCTCTTTAAATGAGGACATGTCTGTAATTAAGAGGAACCATTTTAAGTACCCACACGTCCTCTGGGATGCAAATACAATCTCTTCAAAGCTGTAAATATAGTAAAATGAACAATATTATAAAATCTTAACAATAGACTGAAATAAAAATAGAACTTTTAGGGAAAACGCTTCACATATCTTTTGTTGTTGACATCAATGGCCATTCATTGACTCAAACCTCAGATTTTGGTGGAAATTCATCTGTGACTTGATTGAAACTATCCAAGCTGCAAATTTTCCAATTCAGCTTATGTAATTTTGAATAATTTTGAATATTTTGGGTCCTGTACCTGTATTAATTATAACAAACATAATATCAATAATAATGATATTACTTATATATTAATAATAATACATTCCATTGTTGTTAAAGAGACAGTCGTTTATATTGGTATGATTGGGTATAACTTTGGTACTTTGTTGCCTTGTCAACTGAGTCTCCAAGCAAAACCAACTGAGCACCACTCAAGAAAGACTGAACACACCAATCCACTAAGGAAACATGCTTCAAGACTGACCTGGGCCGTGTCGATCCTCTTGGCGATGGCTTGTTTGGCATTGGTCAGGGCTTCCAGCTTTCGAGCAGCATTCTCCACTTTCCCCACCAGAATATCCAAACCCTGGCCCACCTGCTGAGCTTTCTGCATACCCATAGGGGTGGCACCCTGACCTCTGAAGAAACAGTATAATATAATATAATATCTCTATCTAATAGTCTCTCCAATGAAGTCAGAGCCCAGCATCTGATCTTTCACTTTCACTCCAGCTTTCAACATCCCTGACACATGGACCCAAACTGTACCAGACCATTCCTTCCTTCTCC
This sequence comes from Sinocyclocheilus rhinocerous, assembly GCF_001515625.1. Taxonomy (NCBI): domain Eukaryota; kingdom Metazoa; phylum Chordata; class Actinopteri; order Cypriniformes; family Cyprinidae; genus Sinocyclocheilus; species Sinocyclocheilus rhinocerous. The sequence continues at coordinate 544,862 of NW_015633185.1, read as the reverse complement.
TGTACTCAGCAGTCAGGGATAAACAATCCCCGGAGAATTAGACCACTAACAAACAACGTCTAAACTGTGTTTATTGAAAAACCTGACACACTTTCTCGTGTTGTAAATTAGAAGCAGTTACAGCCCCTGAGAAACATCACACGGGGGTAATGCATTATATAAATGGTGATGAATATCATTATGAACGGCACACAGCTGCATTAATGCATAATTCAGCTCACGCGAGCGCCACAGGAACATGTGGTGGCATTTGGCTCTCAGTGTGAAGTGCTGAACTGAGGAATCTCGTAGTCGGTTGAATCAGCAGTATAATGGGCTTTGATTATAATTTTCTCCGGGTGCACCTGAAGGGGGCGTACCTGGCGCGCACATCTGACACCTGATCCGTCATCTGGCCCAAGGTCTTGGCTGTTCCCAGGATCTCTCGTCTTTCTTTCCCCGCACAAAGCTCACCCACTTTTCCTGCTTCATCCAGTATCTGATGCAGCGCATGCTCTCCCGGATCTCCTGTACAAGAACGTCCATACCAGGTGTCACAGACATAGTGCTAGGCCACTACACACATACTTTTAATCCATTTCAAATTATGCACATTACACAAATATTATGTACATAAAAATGATACAAATTACATATTAGTACTTAAAGTGTACATATTAGTACCTTTTGAAAGGGTACCACCGCAGTGACAGCTTTTGTACCTTTGTAAGTTTGGAGTCTATAAGTTTATTTTCTTAATAAGAAATTAATACTTTTATTCAGTAAGAATGCATTAAATTGTACACTGAATTGTAAAAATAATAGTCAAGATATTTATAATGTTCCAAAAGATTTACATTTCAAATAAATGCTGGTCTTTTAACTTTCTATTCATCAAAGAATCCTGATTTTAAAAAATCCAACAAAACATTAAGCAGCACAACTGTTTTCAACATTGATACTAAAAAGATTTGTATTTTTTTTTTTTTGGTTTGTTTTCTGATTTTTGTTTTTTGAGCACCAAATGAGCATAAAAGAATGATTTCTGAAGGATCATGTGAGAGTGAAGACTGGAGTAATGACTGCTAAAAATTCAACTTTGACATCACAGGAATCATCAAAAAACATTTTAAAATCATACTGACCCCAAACTTTTGATCAGTAGTGTATTCCATACAGGACTAGTTACAGGGATCATATTATTGTTCCCCAAAAATTAGGGAATTTTGCAGTTTATGTGCTCATATGAAGGAGTAGATGCTGAAGGGAGGGTCTCTGCACCTCTTTCCCTCTGACGGGCAGGAGGAGCCTCTGCCTCTCTCAATCACACACACAAAGTGCGAGAGCGGCCCATATAATCACCACTTCACACTCCATTGCACCACGCACACATTTGAAGAAGAACCCGTCTGGTTCACAGGACTAGTTACAGGGATCATATTATTGTTCCCCAAAAATTAGGGAATTATTTTAATTATTAATAATTGAATGATTATTTTTTTAAAAATTCTTATTAAATTATTTTTATTTTTTCCCTAAGAATATTGTAATCTCAAAAACATGCATAATTCGTTTTTTTATTACCCCTTTTTTACCACTGTATAATCAATCTCTCTGAACTGTATAATCAAATGACTCCATTGTACATGCTCCCTTAGCATGTGAAATGAGATACAGGTCCAAATAGACGTCATTAATGCATACATTTTAGCGATCGTGTGCATGTGCTCAAATCTGAAAGTTGCAGAACAATTTGTAATTTCCACAGCATAGTTTCAATAAATGGTCTTATTTTACTTTAGAAGTTTTGACTGAAAGTCACAGTGTTTCTAGCACAAAAAGCTGAAAAATCACAGTGTGCTAATGGATGTTATGTTACCTGGTAGACCGCTAGGGTCCCTCAGCCAGCCTTTAGCCTGACCCATCTTTGACTCGATCAATGCTAGCGCTCTCCTCATGGCCTCTGTGTCCTTCAGAGAGAAAGAGTGTGTTAGTCAGTAATGTCTGTCATATTGGCCCACAGGGCAGGATGTCATAGCATGGAACTGAGTGGTTACAGCTTTTTGTTGCAGTTGCAGTTTATGTGCTCATATGAAGGAGTAGATGCTGAAGGGAGGGGGCTCTGACGGGCAAGAGGAGCCTCTGCCTCTCTCAATCACACACACAAAGTGCGAGAGCGGCCCATATAATCACCACTTCACACTCCATTGCACCACGCACACATTTGAAGAAGAACCCGTCTGGTTCAGTAACTCAGCCGTGCGTATGGCGCTCCTCTCTACTGCAGTCTAAAGCAATAGTCATCTGCACAGGCAATGCATTCATATCAAGAACACAACACTGAAAGACAAATGAAGGGCATGGGTGTGAAATTAGGTTCAGGACAAGTATCAAGGTCATGCCTTCAATATTGATGCCTCAAAATATTAAGGGTTATTGAGGAGATGCGTGCTATAAATTTTCTAAGCAATCAGACTTATAACTTTTGCTAGGTGGCAATTATTAAAGGGGTCATATGATGCTATTTTAAAGATCATTATTTTGTGTATTTGGTGTAACAGAATATGTTGACATGCTTTAATGTTCAAAAAACACATTATTTTTCAAATACTGTACATTATTGTAGGTCCTCTATCACACACACACACACACACGACGCGTTACTCTGCGCTGCGCAAAACTCCGCATTTAAAAAAGTCAATAGCAAATACTTGAACTAATAACAAAACATAATTTAGTCTTTGCAACTTTACAGATCTTCTTTATGCACCAAGAGCTTGTAACACTCCAAAGAGAAAGGAAAACTTGAAATCGCATCACATGACCCCTTTAATACCCTAACAACACCTGAGCATCCATTCATAACACCTTAGCAATTGAAAACATGCATAATGCATTATTTTACAAAGTTTTAAATAAAACAAAGATTACTGGAGTAGGTTAAAAAACTTTTACTTCTTGAATTTTAATTTAATGTGTTACTTGCAAAGTTATTATAGTTAACTAAAACTAAAACCATAACCATTACGTTATGAACTAAAAAAATAAAAATAAAAATAAAAAATAAAACCATAACCCTAATGTTATTTGAAATAAAACGTAAAAAGAAAAAAAGAAAAACGTAATTTTGGCTAGTTGCCAAGGTAACATTTCTCATTTTTTAAATTTCACATTAACTTGATGTACTAAAATAACAACAACAAAAAACTAAAAGAAAAAATTAATAGAAACTATACAGACATATAAACTACTAAAAATGACAAAAACACACAGCAAAGTTACTAAAACTTTAAAATAAAAATGAAAAATATAAAAATTAAAATGATTCAAAATATTAATAAATATTAATAAAACTAAAGGTGTTTTCAGTGTACTTCCGCCATATTTGCATCTTTATATCTTTTGACATGTGGTGGTGTTTTGAGGCCCCACGTGGGGCCCCGCTGGCCCCTGAGGGTCTCAGTCTTACTACTAATATATCATTAAGACATTCTTTTGACTTGGTGCAGCACACATCCTGGCCACAAGTTTTGTGGCAAGCACCACTCAAGATACTGATCTGAAAATCTACAGATCTAGTTTTGCTTTGCTGTCTTTAATTCAGCAAGACAAGACAATAATGGACCTTTAAAAAGACTTAGAATTGTGCTTGTGGCCTTTCCAGCAGGAGACACTCTGGCAGCTGAAGCAGCAGTTTCTGGCAGGAAATTAACCCCTCACACCTGCGCATGCTGTCTATTACACTCCATCTCACCGGTAAAATACTGTATGTTAACATTTCTCTAAAATATGCAGCTAGATTCATCTCAGCCAGCTTTTATAAATCCATATCAAAAAGCCTAAATATAGTTTGTGGTTATCCTGAAGCAGAATTGAAGCACAAGTATAATCGATGAGTCTTCTCTCAGCTAAAACGAATTATGCACCCAATCCATTTCCTCTGCCTGCTTTGCCTGCCTGCTATCCAGTAACTGTTACTTTCAAGCCAACCGTTCAGCATCTAGCAAGACAGATCACATTATTTCTAAGTTGATGAGTCATTTCCTATTTGTGTGCATTATTGGATAGATTCAGCTCAGGGTTGGGTTTCATTCGGGTTTTTATAGTTCTTTTTGCTTCAGATATTATTGCAGAAAAAAACATTCAATGTAGTAAATGCATTTGCATTTATATACACTTCAAATGTTTAGGGTCAGTCAGAAAAATTTTTTTTTTTTACTTTTTTACTTTTAACTTTTACTTAGGAAGGATCCAAAAGTGACTGTAAAGACTTTTACAATTTTACAGACGATTTATATTTCAAATAAATGCTGCTGAACTTTCTATTCATAAAAGAATCCTGAAAAATGTTTCTCAGTTTCCTCACAAACATTAAGCAAGCACAACAGTTTTCAACACTGATAATGATAAGAAATGTTTCTTGAGCACCAAATCAGCATATTAGAATGATATCTGAAGGATCATGTGACACTGAAGACTGGATTAATGGCTGCTGAAAATTCAGCTTTGCCATCACAGAAATGCATTACAATTTATGCTGTATTTTTAAATAAAAATTCACAATATTACTGTACAATATTTACTGTATTTTTGATAAAATAAATGTAGCCTTCATTAACAGAGACTACTTATAAAAACAAAAAAACAACCCCAAACTGACCGTTAGTGTATAGAACAAATTAACATTATATGTGACCCTGGACCACAAAACCAGTCATAAGGGTCAATTTCTCGAAATTGAGATTTATGCATCATCTAAAAGCTGAATAAATAAGCTTTGCATTGGTGTTTGGTTCGTTACGATCGGACCCTAAGACCCTTTGCAACAACACTTGAAATTTAGCTCAAGGGGGTCTGAATACTTTATGAATGCACTATATATATACAATGATTATCTAATCACTTATTTAATTGTTTATTAATAACAACACTTAATATTTCCCATATGTGACCCTGGACCACAAAACCTTAAGTGAAAAGTCTTAAGTGTCAATTTTTCGAAATTGAGATTTATACATCATCTGAAAGCTGAATAAATAAGCTTTCCATTGATGTATGGTTTGTTAGGACAATATTTGACCGAGATACAGCTAGTTGAAAAGCTGGAATCTGAGGGTGCAAAAAAAACATTTATTGAGAAAATCGCCTTTAAAGTTCTTAGCAATGCATATTACTAATCAAAAAGTACGTTTTAATATATTTACAGTAGGAAAATTACAAAATATCTTAATGGAACATGATCTTTACTTAATATCCTAATGATTTTTGGCATAAAAGAAAAATCAATAATTTTGACATGTACAGTGTATTTTTGGCTATTGCTACAAATATACCCCAGCAACTTAAGACTGGTTTTGTGGTCCAGGGTCACATATATTTACATGTAAAATGTATAAAAATGAACCTAATTCTTGCTTTAGAATTTGATGTTGCATTAGTATTTCACATGCTGTGGTATTACAAGCAAAGAGTTCAGAAATAGGCCAGGACGTCTAAACCTGATCAATATTTCATGATGGAGTCAGACGGCCTGTTTGAACAATCTCTGCTTGAATATGCATTCTGCTTATGTGCTTGATCTCATGACGGATATCTCAAGCTGTGGAGAATTACAATATGGAAGTAGACTGTTGCTGAGTTACAATGATGAACTTACTCTTCAAGAATAAGACACTGGAAAGCTGAAACATTATTAAGCTGGCTGACAACATCTGTCTCCCTTTAACTAACAGAGTAAATAATGTCAAGAAAGAATTGGGCCAACTGTACTAAGGTTATTGGCTGACAAAAGCTTCGAAATTGTTATATAGAGAATTTCAAATAAATGCAAAAGTTTATATTACTGAATTAGGAAAGAAGTGAAAGTAATTTTCTGATTACAGTTTTGAGTGAAACAATAAATGAATCTATGCATTGGCTTTTTCTTCCATAATTCATTTCCCGCAAATGGACTTTGTGCTGTGTGTATGAGGGAGCTGAAGAGCAATAACTACGTCAATCCATCTTTCATGTTGTCAGTCATAAGGCACAAGGGAGCCCAGAGTCAGAATTGAGTTTTAATTCAATTTTGCCTTAAGACAAATGCAAGTGGGTCTAATGCTAAATGTATGCTACATTCAAAAGATTGAAAATGTACTGCGTCAGAATGATTAGTAGATTAGCTAACCATTTATCACCAAATGCTCTCTGTATATCTGATATGTATTTTCTTACAAAGGAAATTTAGGCTCAAGCAAAATCAAAGTTTTGATATGCTATACTCCTAAAAAACAGATTAACTCTTAGTACAAGCAAATTAGTACATTTAAAATGTACATTATTTCTTTTCAGGGAGAATGAACAAAAATATTGATTATTCTTCTTGCACTCAGAGGCGTATAAAAAAAATTTGGTCCATTAAAATCCATTTTTGGTCCATAAAAATGGGCCGTTGTCTGATGAAGAGCCACATGGCTTGAAACATAACTTTTTGTGAGAACTTGCTATAAATATTTTTTCTACTTTTGGAGCTATGCTGTGCCAACTTGTTTTCTTCCTAGTTTGTTATTTTTTGTAATTGAGCACCCACACTGCGCAGTGCCTTTGCCTGCTAGATGTGCATACTTTTTTGTTACATTTTTGGTTACCATTAAAATCCTCTCAAAAATGTTACTTTAACATGAAAATCACATTCCTCCAACTAGCAATAGCCAGTGCCTCGTGACTAAACTAGGGCTGCTCTATTATGGCAAAAATCATAATGACGATTATTTTGGTCAATATTGTAATCATGATTATTTAACACGATTATGAGTGGGCCACATGACCAAAATTTTATATGAGTGATTTATTTAAAGATAGCGATATATATCAAATATATATTTTCTGTAAATAAGGTTGCTATGACATGTATTTACATAATCGTTGGAGGCCGAAATCGAAATCAAAACTGTATTTCAATTAATTGCACAGCTCAAGAATAAACCACTTGTAATTGCTAAACTAAAAGGTCAAATATAGGCTATTGGCTATTTTAATAAAAAGAGGTCCAATATATCCCACTGTAATTTCCTATTTTAACAGGAAATACGTAAACACGAAAGCAAACTGCAATCGTCAAGCCACTTCATTGGGTCTTTAAAAGTGGGAATAGCTGTGTATCAGGAGACATTGAGCACTCATAAATTCATGTTAATCAGGTTAACGGAATGTGTACAGATGTTAGTGATTAACTGTGAGACGGAGTGTCTAAATGAGGGATGAAGTGAGACTGAAGTAAATATGGACATGGAGGGTGAGTGATGGCGCAGTGTCATTCTACGACACATCTGAAAACAACCCCTCTAATTGCTATTTATTGTTTTGTTTTGGTCCTGGGTTTCTGCTGTATACAGGGATACAGCATATAAAAATGGCAAGCCAGGCTGAGAAAAAAAAGGCTTCTATCAAACATCATGCGGGAAAAAACAAGAATGAATATACTAACACACACATACTGTTAGCAACACAATGATCTGGCATGCAGTTTGTCGCATTACAGAGCAGGAGAGAGGAGAGCTTACCTTCTATAGGAAAGGAAAAAATGGAAGAACACAGAAAAGAAAGAGCAAAAAGAAAGAGGCATTTTTACAGAGTTATACCAGGGCAAACAGAAAAACAGAGGTGACAGCAAAGTAAATGAAAGCTTAGGAAACTGATTTTCAGAGTAGAGTGATTTCTTATGGAAATATTTAATATGCATGCTCAGCAAGCAGGGTGTCATCAGTCAGCGAGGGATCAAATGATTCAGTAGGCTTCATGAAATATTGAAACGCAGATCATTAATCTTACTGTTAAACACTGATGCCATGTGTACAGTATATGGTGATATTTTTCCACCTATGCTGGTTATCAGGCCTGTGTTTTTATGTCATATAGTCAGTGAATTCTGAGCCTGACTGTGAACAGTGTTGGGAAATGGAACAGATTATTACATTAGCAGGAAGGGAATGTCACATTCATTCAGGGAGAAAAACAAAGATACACCAAGGGGTCTCAATAGAGCGCAGCAGTGACTGCCCACTTTTGAAGCGGCCATGTATTATTTCTGTCAATTTTTTATATGCATATAAAAACGATGCATTAAGAGCCTGGAGGCGAAAACTTTTTGATTTTTGATTTGAAGATCAGGGTAAATTTATTAAACGTATTTTGTCTTCGGGGAAACATGTAAGTATCTTCTGTAGCTTCTGAAGGGCAGTACTAAATGAAAAAAAAAATTATATTTAGGTAAAATAAGGAAAATGTACACATCTTCATTCAATTCAAAAGTTTACACCCCAGGCTCTTAATGCATCGTTTTTCCTTCTGGAGCATAGAGTAGATGGCTGGGATAATTGATAAGAAAGATAAACTGAATCAAGACCACACATGAACAGTCAAGGGACAATGCCATAAACTAGCTTGCAAACAAGCCAAAAAACTAAAACAAAAAAGCCCAGGCAGTCTGTGGCTAAGCAATAACCCCCCATTAGAATGAATCACGCGAGTAAGCAATGAAAGTGCACATGAATGACTGAGCATCAGAGCATTGGATCAGAGGTGTCATAACACAGTGAGTCATCAGCACGAATGTGACTGAACATGCAGAATCACAACACGATCCGTTATGACATGGTGGTACATGTCCAGATGAGGACAATCGAAGATTTGCTAGAAAGAGGGCAAAATCTGACAGGGCAGACGTACAGTCTTTAGCTGCATTATCAGATATTTCATGCCTCAACAGCTTGCTTTTTGGATTTGCATTCCTCTTGAAATATATCTTTAATGAACAAGTTTTTCTTCTGGGGCCAGTGAACTGTTTGACCTTCTGTAATAGTTGCGTATGAGTCCATCAGTTGTCCTCAGTGTGAAAAGATGGATCTCAAAATCATACAGTCATTGTTGGAAAGGGTGCAAATATGCAAAATATGCTGGAAACCAAAGAATTTGTGGGACCTGATGGATTTTTCTGAAGAACAGTGGGCAGTTTAACTGTTCAGGACAAACAAGGGACTCGTGAACAACTATCACAAAACAAAACGAAAAACAGCTGTGGGTCATCCAGATAACAACACAGTATTAGGAATCAAGCGTATATGTAAACTTTTTAACGGGGTCATTTTTATAAATTCAACTATTATTTTCTCTTCTAGACTATTTGTAAACGTATTTTATGTGAAATATTTATTTTATTTATTTATTTATTTATTACAGGGACAATGCATATTAATAAACATTTCTGTTAATATGCCAGAATTAGCCAGAAGGCTATTTTTCACCTGCAGTCCCTAGACAGATGGTAATAGTCACCCTAAAAGAGAGTAAAATTACATATTAACATAACAATAAAACAATTACAATACATTTAGTAAAAAGTACTATTAAGCTATGATGTACAATAGAAACGCAACAGACCAACAATCAGACAACCATCAGACAAATGCATGAACACATACACACACACAAAGCAAAAAAACCAACACGGGGCAGCGAGAGCAGATATATATATATATATATATATATATATATACACACACAAATAGTTTGCCACTAGGGAGACTGACTCTGCTACATCATTTGCAATGCTTTCGAAGTAGGTGATCAACGCTGAGATATTTTGCCACCATTACTATTTCCACAATATCCAGTAGCCCCTCACTGCAGAACACAAGATCCAGGGGGCGTGGTTGGATCCACATCTAGGGGGTGGAGATTGGTAGGTTTAGGGGTGGAGATGGGTAGGTTTAGGTGTATGTAAGGTGGGAGGAGTTGGATCTGAATCCAATCACGCCCCCTGGATCTTGTGTTCTGCAGTAAGGACCATCTCACAATATCAGTGACTTTACAGATTTTCTTTTGTTTTTTTGTTTTTTTATTAAAATGTAAAAATCACACCGGAAGATTGACACATTATCCCTAAAAGTTAATTTCTCTATGGACGAAATGTATGAGATTTTGACTTCTCTCCACCACTGCCACTGTCACGTCTTTTGTAAACACAGTACAATAACAGTAATTGTTCAACATTATTTATTTGTAACTTGCCCAGGGACTGCAGGACATTAGTTGTCTAACCCAGGGAAGCCAACATAGCTTAGTGTAACTGTTTAAGGTGGGGTTTTAGAAAGGAGTCTATGTATGTATGTATGTACATAATAAAGCTCATACTTTGTTGGCCCAGGCATCCTCGTCCCATGAAGTGAGTTGCAGCACTCTGATTATCTCGTTGATCTCAGCGCTCATCTTCTCAAACGTGTAGTTTCTGTTCTTCAAGGCCTCCTCCACACCATGACTCTTGGTGCACTTGGTTGTCACAAAGATTTTAATGGCTTATGGGTATCAAAAAACAATTTTGTTAGTCCTCCCTTTCATGGGCTATCTAAAACCGTTGTACAGATAAAGATGAGAGTGTGGTTTATATCTGATGTGTCCAAAAATCAAGCAACTAATTATAACCATATGAGTAGACAAATTTGCAAACATCGACATTAAAAGCCTTTCTGCGTGTGCAGATGAGCTGCCATCAACCTGGCTATTTATTGCTGAGCCAACAGCAGAAAGCCAACTGGATGAAGGAAAAAATCTATCCCTCCCCGCAAGACGGTTAAATGGCTCCAATTATCAGTGTTGCCATATCAACGAGCTGGCACACAAAGACCACACACGGCACGCACACACACACACACACACACACACACAGCAGTTCGCTGTCTCTCACCTGATATAAGCACAGGCAGCAGTTCCTTCACTGTGTTCATGGAGGTTACCAGCATCACACGGTGCTCCTGGTGTGTCAGCTCCTGTTGCCTCTCGTCAATCATCTTTGCCATTTTTGTCATGCCTAACAAATTCATACATCAATACAGTGATGATGTAGAGGTCAAAAATAGATGTTCATTTTGTGATTTGCCAAAGATTACATTTAACAGTGTAATTATATTAGATTTTTAAAGATTAACTTTAAGTGAGCATGATGACAACAAGGGTAATCTATGTAAAAATAAGCATGAACAATTAAACATCCAAGTCGATACATGTATATCCGGTATCAAAATCTAAAAATATACAGTGTTCAAATGTTTGGGGTCAGTAAGATTTTTAAATGTCTTTGAAAAACGTCTCTTATGCTCACTTAGGCTGCATTTATTTGATTAAAAAAACACAATCATATTGTGAAATATTATTACAACTTAAAATAACTGTTTTACATTTTATTATATTTTAAAATGTAATTCATTCCTGTGATGGCAAAGCTGAATTTTCAGCAGCCATTTCTTATTATTATCATCAATCAGTGTTGAAGACAGTTGTGCTGCTGATAGGATTAGTTCACTCCAGAATTTAAATTTCTTGATAATTTACTCACTCCCATATCATCCAATATGTTTGTCTTTCTTTCTTCACTCCAAAAGAAATTAAGGTTTTTGAGGAAAACATTCCAGGATTTTTCTCCATATAGTGGACTTCAATGGGGATCAACGGGCTGAAGGTCCAAATTGCAGTTTTAATGCAGCTTCAAAGGGCTCCACACGATCCCAGCCGAGGAATAAGGGTCTTATCCAGCGAAACGATCAGTCATTTTTCAACGTGATTACGTAATGCGTGAAGTCGTAGACGCGCATCACAGAGCTATAGTGTAAGATGAGCATTTGTGCTTAAAAAGTATATAAATTTTTTTTTTTTAGAAAATGACAGATCGTTTCACTGGATAAGACCCTTATTCCTCGGCTGGGATCGTGTGGAGCCCTTTGAAGCTGCATTGAAACTGCAATTTGGACCTTCAGCCCGCTGATCCCCATTGAAGTCCAGTATATGGAGAAAAATCCTGGAATGTTTTCCTCCAAATCCTTAATTTCTTTTTGACTGAAGAAAGAAAGACAAACATTTTGGATGAAATATGGGTGAGTAAATTATCAGGAAATTTTAATTTAAGTGAGGAAAATAGCCTGATCAAGGCTACTAGCAACTGAAAATGCCTCACTTAAATAGAAATTCTTCCTTCAAAAACAACATACCACCTAATAAAAACAGTTGAAGAGGAGATATATAACAAATAAACAGTTTTTCATGGTCATACCATCATTCAAAGAGAGTAATCTTTAAAAAAACAAAAAAAGTAACAAAAGCATCTGAAAATAATAATTCAACCATAATAACAACGGATTCCATTCATGCAAAAAGTCTCTGCCAACTGTCCACTTGCATGAGCCAGATGTCAACAGTGTCAACTTTAAATTCAAATCAGAAAGAAATGAAACCTCTTCAAAAGGAAGTAACAGAGAAATAAAAACATTTATCAAATGTACCTGGTCCGAGGTTTTTAGTATAAGTGATCAAGTCCTCCATGGTTTCCACAACCTCTGCAACGGTCAGGTACTCCAGGATGCCTTTACACACCCGGATAATTTTACGCACCTTAAAAAGACACAAAAATATGAATTTTATCAGTATTTCCAGGGAATGAAACCTTTACATTGCTAGTGCCATGCTCTACCATTTGGGCTACAGGGATCCCAGTGGACTAATGTTTTATTCTGCAGGTCTCTGCCACAAACAGACAGACCCTCAAGATATAGTACCATAACATCATGCTTACTCAGTGCCCTGTGAACAACACAGCTCCGTGAGAAAGATGATAGCAGCACTATTAAAGGGGTCATATGATGCGATTTCATATAAGTCATTATAATCCGTAATTATGTCCCCACTGGATGCAACAAATACCTCGTTTATGATGGGTTTTATTGGTTTTGTCTCATAGTGCCGGGACATGGCATCACAGTATGGTAGCACACCTTGCTTTTCAGACCGATGAGCTTTGTAAAATCGACGCATTTCAGAAAGGCGGGGCATAAAGGAGAAACAATAATGTACAGTATGTGGAAAATAATGTGTTTTTTGAACCTTAAACCACATAAACATTTCATTACACCAAATACACAAAATAATGTTCTTTTTAGCAACGTCATATGACCCCTTTAATAGAGCTCGGAGTTAGCATTCAGCACAAACCGATTATCTAATATCTTGCCGGTAGATGAACATACACACCACACAATCTGTGCTCTCTTGGAAATTTTTCTTTTTATTATACATGATAGAATAGGGTTTTTTATTATTATTGCATAATAGTATAGCAGTCATTGGCACTAAATCTGCATATGTTCTCACTCGTTAAAAGGAGCATTTTTGGTTTTTAATACATATTTTACAAGCCCATTTACACTGTGTTGCTGGGTTCATATCTGGTCTTGTGATGAGAAATCTTGTGACCCGCAGAAGCAGAAACTTCAAAAGTAACTCCCGCTAATAGAAGACACACTGTGTGCAAGGTGGCTCACTCAGATCATGTGCTCACAGAATATGTGGAGCACGGCACATTAAAACCACAAGTTACAATGCATGATAAGGCACCATGTGTTTAATATCGTTAGGCCAGAAGAAAAGCTTTTTTTGTAAAGATCCAAAGAATTCAAAGAAACTGATTATTATTCAGCAGAAAGACAGAAATATTTTACAAATCCAATTTGTTTTATTAAATTTCAGACTATATGAGTATTTTACACAGGATCTTTCAAGTGTCTAATGAGGTTCAAAAAGAAAGCCCACATGCAATATTCACATCCAACTGTCAAATAATCAACAGTACATAAATCACTCTTCACAAGGAAATTGCTTGGTTAAGGTAACAATCTTGCTTTCAGTCAAAACCCTCTTTCAAAATTTAATATGACATTTCCCAGAGAAGAAGGTGTGATATCTAATATCATCAATGTACACTAAAAAAAAATGTTAGGTTTGTCAGTTTCACAAAGCAGGGCTTTGGAGGAGAATATATTGTGTCACTGTCGACTGCCAGTTTCACATTAAAAGCAAAGTATCTGAAAAATTGCCAAATTTGAAATAAAAAAAGATTACTGTGCACTTTACAATCACACATTGCCATCCAAACAGCACTAAATTTTAAAGTGAATATAAAAATGCCATGAAATGGTCGAGAGTAAAAAGAGGAATACCAAAGACTAATATTTAAAACACTTCACTTTTAATATTTATTTAAAACATTATGTCTTTCTATCACTGTGATCTATTTGTTCACAAAGCCAAGAACATAATATGTTTTATTGTATGATTCCGAGTTTAATGTCAGTAAATGACTTCTGCAGGTGTACAATACTATTCAAAGGTTTGGGGACAGTATGTTTTTTCAAAGAAATCCCTTATGCTCAACAAGGCTGCATTTATTTGATCAAAAATACAGTAAAAATAGTCAGTTTGTGAAATATTTTTACAATTTAAAATAACTGTTTTCTATTTTAATAAAATAATTTTTTCTGCAATGCAAAGCTGAATTTTCAGCAGCCATTACTTCAATTTTCAGTGTCACATGACTCTTCAGGCATCATTCTAATATGCTGATTTGCTGCTCAATAAACATTTTTTTATTATTATTAATGTTGAAAACAGTTGTGGTGATTAATATTTTGGATGAGACCATAATACATTTTTTCGTGATTCTTAGATGAATAGAAACAATGGAATAGCTTTTATTTGAAACAGCAATCTTTTGTAACATATACATTTAAATATCTTTACTGTCACTTTTGGCCAATTCAGTGCATCCTCGCTGAATACTGAGTTTCTTTTGAATGTGTATTAGGCATAGGCTACACTGTGAGTGACATGAACAAAACAAATCATTAATCTCAATTATTTTTATTAAAACATTAATCATCATCCTTGACTAGGGTTGCAAAAAGGTGGAACATTTCCAGTAAATTTCGGAAATATTCCAAAAATTTTGGAAACTTTCCAGGATTTTTTTTGGAATATTCCAGGGATTTTTGGAAAGTTTCAGGAAATTTTCCACCCCTTTGCAACCCTATCCTTGACTTCATCATCAAGATAACCCCCATTCCCATTCATACCTCTGCCTCATCAAAGGTCAGAAGCAGGTCGGAAGTGCCTGACAAGATGCCCCGCGAGCCATCGATGAGGTAATCACGGGCCGGGACAGAGTAGGGGTCTGTCCTCAGCATATGAGCTGCTTCCACCAGCTTTGCACAGGCATTCTCCACCCTGAGAAACAAACAAGAAAAAAACATCATGACTGAGTAACTACTTAGCCTTTTATACTAGCTTCAAAAAAATAAAATATGAATATCCTAGTATATACATATATTAGATATATATATAGATATAGATAAGTCATACTGTATGAATCTATACAAATCTGCGATGGCTTGCACTATTAAAAATGCACAATACTAAATAAATGCAATATTCAGTGCAAAAAGAAAAACTATGCATTTGACTCAAATAGGAGATGACATTGCAATTAAATCAATGGCCCACTAAATCACAAATCAAGATTATTTAAACACTCAATTCCCAGAAATGAGAGCAGTAAATAACTCCAAAGATTTCCAGCAAGCAGTGTAAAATCTTCTCTCAGACTGGATAACACCATATTAATAGAAATTAAAGCATGTCCCAGTCACCCCACGGCCCATGGGGAGAGCGGGATGATGACATGTTCCGGGGGAGACCTCTCTTAGAGACCCAGACTTACGCAGGCACCTCCCTGTATGAGGCACTACCCGGGTGTCAGTGCTTACAACACAGCCTGTATATAGAGAGGTTCACATTTCCTGTCACCAACCACATGTGTGCTGATTGATGAGCCCTGTGCCAGCTTGTGTTTATGGTGCCAAATGTGTCAGCTAAGACTTTTGCTGTCTTTAACTGAGCCCATCTGCCCAGCCAGGCCATTTAAAATAGAACACACAAAATAATGTTCTTTTTAGCAACATCATATGACCCCTTTAATACAGATACACACATTTTATCATCCACCAAGCATGATCAAGTCTAATCACTTTGAAAGGTAACAGCACACCTCTCCTTGATATGCAGCACAATTTGAGTTATCATTCATGCCTGTAGGACAAATTATGCAAATGCAAGCTAAAACCTTATTATAATTAACTATGAGCAATAAAAATAGTGAATCTTGTCTTAGCATACACTATTAATAACTGTAAACATTTCTTCTAAATTTAACCTCCATCTGTTTCTCCAACTAAATTTGGACTTGCTTAGTATGAATGACCATATCACAGTTTGTTATTCCGGTTTGTCATTTATTTCGCATTTGTACAATCTTCTGAAAAATTATTCCCCTCTGGAGCCTGATTAGTGAGCCAGGAGAAGCCGTGCAGGGTCCATATGGACCTGTCAACTCCACTGCTGCTCTGAGGATGCTTCATAAGCCACTACATGTGCATGAGGTCTTACAA
Source organism: Sinocyclocheilus rhinocerous (assembly GCF_001515625.1). Taxonomy (NCBI): domain Eukaryota; kingdom Metazoa; phylum Chordata; class Actinopteri; order Cypriniformes; family Cyprinidae; genus Sinocyclocheilus; species Sinocyclocheilus rhinocerous. The sequence continues at coordinate 528,582 of NW_015633185.1, read as the reverse complement.
ATCTATATCCTCCTGAGACCCAGCTATGGAGTTTTTGTCTCTGTAGTGGACATTATATTTTAGTGAATTTCTCTGAGACCTCACATGTC
>NW_015633185.1:525322-526397 GCF_001515625.1 Sinocyclocheilus rhinocerous | reverse complement strand
TATATCCTCCTGAGACCCAGCTATGGAGTTTTTGTCTCTGTAGTGGACATTATATTTTAGTGAATTTCTCTGAGACCTCACATGTCACAGTTTTAAGTCTGGATGTCCTGTACAGAGCACATTCAGGGCTTTTCAGAGATACCAAATGTTTGGACGTTTCTCCATGGCCACTCCCTCTGCTTGGTCTTTAAAAATGGCTGACATTAATTTAGTGATAAAATTGTACATCCTTATGGAAATATGATCATATTTTGTAATTATTTAAATCTGATTAATTTTCAAATTGTTTGTCATAAATCAACATCTCAGGAAAATGTTATAGGATTTCAAACCAAAATATGACTTCCTGTTATGAAATAAGGATATTGATTTCATACATGTCTACTGTAGAGGACACCAGGACTAAAAGCATGTTTATTATGCCTGTTGGGAGACACAACAAATGAATAGGAAAATAAATTATATATATCAATATTCTTATGAAATATTAGATATTATTATGAAAATCTGGCCAATTATTAATCCCATTATTACACTTCTTTTTTCAACATGCTGTCCCAACAGCACATTCATATGCAAATTAGGTACAGTGTATAGATAACACTGTGTTTAATGGGAAAACCAGTTTATGGACATTTTACACACATATTGCATAAAGTAAAATGGTACAGTATATCAAATAATTTTGTTATATCTTTTATAACATAGTTGAGAATCATCCTTATACAAAGTTTGGTATAAAAAAAATCCTGAAACCTAAAAATTGATTGGTGATTTTTTTTAAAAATCCCATTGTTTTTGCCTTTTCATGTCTATTCATGTCATTTTAATTTTTAGGAAAACTGTCCTCTACAGAAGACGTAGTATAACATGAATAAAATATAATTTTTCAAAAATGTTATTTTTCCATTTTTTTCTTATGCTCTAAACAATGTAAGCTTTTTTTCTGGTTCTCAGGAGGACATACATACATCTATATAATATAAAGTATATTATATACAAAACATAATAAAACATAAAAATGTAATACTAAATAAAATTTTTAATGAAAAATCTCTCTCTCTCTCTATGTATA
>NW_015633185.1:516065-525198 GCF_001515625.1 Sinocyclocheilus rhinocerous | reverse complement strand
TGTATATATATATACTGTATATATATATATATATATATATATATATATATATGTATATATACACATATTTTTATGTTTTATGCAAATTTAACATAGATAATAATTATACATAAATAGATTTAATATATAATATAGAAAATAATGTCTTGACCCAGTTACCTCCTCTTCTCTATTTGCTAGTCATCTCCCCACTTTCCTTGTCAAAAAAGCATCTAAAACAAACTAAATTTGCTGTTTTCTGGACTGTTTTACCCTTTAAGGTTTGAGGAACAAAGGAAAAAGCACCTGTTTGTGTTCTCTGTGACTTTCTGACTTAGAGCATCTGAGAGAGTGATGAAAAAGATGGTGAAAGATACACAAACAGACAGTATGCATCAATATTAAACAGATTTAATACTAACTGCTCCATCTGCATCAGCTGCCAAGACACCACCTCACACAGCCGGGGAGACACTAGAGAGAGCAGTCATATAGTTTTTGAGTAGACTTATCAATAATGCATCGGAAGCTCAGTGGAAAACGCCCCCCCCCCAAGCTTCAGCAGTGAGCGGATGACTCAGTCAAACTCAAGCAATCGAACCAAAGGAACAAGTCCTGCAAGACCTTATTTAACCTCCATCACACTGTACATTATTTCAAGCTTTCTTCAAGGTCAATACATCAAAGACCTCAAACTCTGACATTAGGCTTTGTAGGCATCTAAAATCAGTTTGGACAATTCTGTATAATATATCATGACTTTAAACTTCTCTTGACAAGGTAAAGGCACATGCTTTGTTAATCCTGTGCAATGAGCGCATATGTGTTCAGTGTGATTAGAACTAATGTATGTTCACATGACAAGCGCCTGGAGAGAGACAGGAAGCACAGGTCTTACTTAATGAAGGCCGGAGGCATGTCTCTCTTCATAATCTTGTCTTCTGTGGTCTGTACCGTCTCCTTCCCCACCTGAGAACACATGTAAAACAAGCTTGTTTACAAGATGCATAATGAGACCATTAAATGCATTTCTATTTTTATGACACCAGCCTCCACTCAAAAAGGTTATACACACTCATAGGGAAAAGATTCAGCCCTCAGGCAGACCAGATTGACACAGCTTGTATGTCTGGACACAATAAGGGCCTGTGTGTCTTGGATGAGCCCTGAGGCTGATCTACAACTCGCTGTCTGGGATGCTGCCAATACTTCCAACTGTCCAATCTGAAACAACAACCCATGCTGCTCATCTGCCATTATCACACCCAGTTATTGAGTATTTCCAGAATGAACACATCGGAAAAGGAAGATGCAATCAACACATCTACAAACATGTAGTTAAAAAATAAAATAAATAACAAAAAAATTGCAAAAGAAAAAATGTAAAAGAAAACTAAACACAAAAGGAGAAACAAAACAAAACAAAAAAGGGATGCTCTAATAATTCTAGAAAAAACTACTGGAATTGCTTTGATTTTATGATTTTGCTATGATTTTAATTTAATGTTATCAATGTTATACCATGTTATTAAACTCTTTTCTGATTCAATGATTTATTTATTTAATTAATTTCCATAAATCAGTTCAAACTGTCTGTCTCATCGATTCAAAACCCCGTCTCTGAGTCACTGATTTATCTGCATCACACAAAAAGAGAGATTTTTTTGCTATAATCGCCCAACCCTATCAACCATTAATCTGAAACATGAATCTTAAGTGTCCAAGCAAAGAAAAGTGCCCCCAATTCTCTCTTACATCACAGCATAACCACTGTTTGATTTTTAAACCATAACCCTGAGGTGACAAGATATCAGACCACACACACATTGCTCCCATGCACGTGGTCTATTTGCCCTTTCACTGGACATCAGGAATGACATTACAGTGTCCTTCTTTAGAGTCCACTAATGCAGAGATAGCAGCGTAACAGAGAGATGTTTGTTATCTCCACACGGCACATGGCCACTTCCCGCCTGCTCTTTTTTCCAATGATGTAATTACACTGAGGCAGTCACATTCATTTCTCTATCCTCCATCTCTGAATCATATTTGAAGAAGATTTTTAAGCTCCCATCAAGCTTTTCATGAGCTGACATTTGGAAATGTACTGAGTTCTAATTGGGTGAAGGGGACTCATAAATAAGGCTAACTGGGTTAACTGCTGGGCTAAAGTGGGAACAGAGATCACATATGCACACACAGCAGCCAGTCACAAACATCAACCCTGTGCACGCTGTGAAGAATGCTGCACAGCCTTTTTGGTAGATGTAGAATGAAAAGCCTTTCATTGCAGTTCTGGATAAACATGATGTACCCTTCCAAAAAAAACATACAGTCAAACTGTCATGTGGTCAGAGAGTTGAACACTTGCACTTATTATTTTCAGTGTATCTGAGGCTTATAGTGTCTATTGGTACCTGATATATTGAAACGCTCTTCTCAGTGGGGCCTCCACCTTACGCTACTCTTCAGATACTGGACCTGCAACCACATTCCACACAGTTATTCTTAGCTCAGTGTCCTGGTCTATAAGGCCATCCGAGGGGCAAGAAGTAATGGTGGTAAATAAGAGCCCACTACCAACTTAGTGTGGGGTTTACAAGCACCAAACAGTCTAAAGCAACCAAAGTGACAGGTGCACAACATATGTATTTAGAACGATACTGAATTAAGTATCCTATTGCTTCCTGTATCTAAACTCAGGTAAGGGAAATTGATTCTTAATTAAATGGTATGTTCACTGATTTTCAACCAGCTTTTTATTGTTACAATGCCAGTGGTATAAGTAAATGAAGAATGCATATTATTTTTTCATGTTATCAGCACCAAGATATTCCAGTTTATTTGTCAGCAAATAAATGGTTTTACATCATCCAATGGACTTTTTTGACAGGGCCTTTGTGAAAACTACATATTATACATCCAAATTTTTGTATCCTCACTCATGGATAGTCTGATCAGGCCCAATGCATTATGGGTGTTGAAGTTTTCCTGCCTTTTTTCACCAGTCATTTTTCTCTGTTCTCTCTAGTCGTGTGGCACTTATTTAACTAGTACGTTGTCAAAAATGTCTCATTTTGGAAAAGGAGTGTAAAAGTGCTACAGTAAAAACGTATTAATTGGTTAACTATAAGATACCTTAAGTATAGAATATTTATAGAATATTTAATACTAAGATGCTTTTAAAGTACTTTTCACTATAAATTTTACGGGTAGCTTGAATGTAAACATTGTCATGAATTCGTTCCATTCCAACAAATTCATTGTTGTAGGCTAACCCAATCTCATGAAAGTGCGTATAGCACGATTTTCTGCTTCTATTTGACGTAATATTTATATGCAGAAATTGACTTTGGCATGCAAAAGACTGGTAAATTCATAATTAACGGCATGGGTTCAGTCGACAGAAACACGGGAGACACAGGTCTATAATAACTGCTGAAATGTTTGCGGAGCAAATCTCAGGTCAGTCTGAGCGCTCATGGTACTCACAGTTCATACAGCCATACACCTGCAGGCGCCACAGACTCGGACGGTTGTTGTGGTAATAAACACCGTAAACAGCAAACGTTCGCGTGTCCGCGCTTAATGTGCATATCCTATATGAAAAGCATTTTAGGGGGCCCTTGGCTTTTGGGGGCCCAAGGCGGTCGCCTACCTTTGCCTAATGGGTAAGTCCGCCCCTGCATACAATTTTGCTGCAACATTTGATTTCACCACAAATACGTTTTTTATTAGCATTTTAAATGTACTTTTCTTTTTTACAGCATAGTGACATGTGGTAGCAGCAGTGCAGCACAAAATCCACCTGTCCAATAATGTGATTTTAACAGCCAATGGCATGTTTATTTATGACACTGGCTCAAAAAAAACTAAACTGATATCTGACATGATTCTCATTCCTCTAAAATTCATTTGTGTGTGCGGGTTATACTGGACACATACACACAGTGCGGGTGCGACTGCATTCTCTCTCCATGATGGCTGTTTATATAACAAGGCTCCTGCTCTGTCACAGCACTCTGTCATCTGTTGACTGTTTACACTCGAACTCAGAAGTGTCTCTCATTGATTCCCACAACCTCCGCAAAGACTTACGACTCCTTTAAAGGGAAACTCTGCACACACGCTGGCAGATCCATAAAAGGTTAGACTTTATAAAAGGCCCATCAAATGCACATTTGGCACTTTTCGTGGTGTCAAACAAAGCATACGGGTAACAGATAGACAGACTTAAGAGGCATCAATGCATCGATTGGGTACTTTTGATGCATAATTAATGCAGAGTGCTTATAGCAGTTGTAGCTTCACTAAAAGGCTGTTTGATCTCAGGTGCATTAGCGCTGTGATAATGGGTTTTGAGAGAGCAGCCCAGGTCAGCAGCTGCTCCTGCTCCCGTCTATGAGGCCACTGTCAGATATCATTAAGGACAATTCAGACAATTTCAGCAAACAGGACTGAAGAGGCCGGACTTAAAGAACTTGTTCATTGTGGATGATTACATCAAGCCCAATTTCCCAAAACATACATTAAGTGCAAATGAAATGATGCATAACTTCCTACAAGTAACTAAGACCTCCATTGAGTCATGTTTTGAGATTATGTGGAGAATGTTTGTCACTTTAGCAGATAATAAAAAGTGATAGACCAACATACAGTATTGGTTCATATTTGACCATTTTGAGATTATTAGTCAAATATCATTACACTTCTTTTCTGTCAGTGACCATTTGACTGATTAACAGAAGTGTTTCTTCATCCTTAGTCAGCTCTTTGTCAACAACTGAGTAAATTATGAGTAAATATTGTATGAAATAAGGTATTTTTTAAAAAGAAATTAATACTTTTATTCAGCAAGGATGTATTCAACTGATTAAAAGTGTCAGTAAAGACATAACATTGCAAAAGATTTCTAATTCAAATAGAAACTTTGCTGTTCTTTTCAAATTTCTGTTCATCAAAAAATCTTGAAAAAATTCAACATTGATAATGATAAATGTTTCTTGAGCACCAAATCAGCAAATTAGAATGATTTCTGAAGGGTCATGTGACCCTGAAGACTGGAGTAATGGCTGCTAAAAATTTAGCTTTGCATCACAGGAATAAATTACATTTTAAAATATATTACAATAGAAAACCATTATTTTAAATTGTAATATCCTTTAAAGGGAAACTCTGCACACACGCTGGCAGATCCATAAAAGGTTAGACTTTATAAAAGGCCCATCAAATGCACATTTGGCACTTTTCGTGGTGTCAAACAAAGCATACGGGTAACAGATAGACAGACTTAAGAGGCATCAATGCATCGATTGGGTACTTTTGATGCATAATTAATGCAGAGTGCTTATAGCAGTTGTAGCTTCACTAAAAGGCTGTTTGATCTCAGGTGCATTAGCGCTGTGATAATGGGTTTTGAGAGAGCAGCCCAGGTCAGCAGCTGCTCCTGCTCCCGTCTATGAGGCCACTGTCAGATATCATTAAGGACAATTCAGACAATTTCAGCAAACAGGACTGAAGAGGCCGGACTTAAAGAACTTGTTCATTGTGGATGATTACATCAAGCCCAATTTCCCAAAACATACATTAAGTGCAAATGAAATGATGCATAACTTCCTACAAGTAACTAAGACCTCCATTGAGTCATGTTTTGAGATTATGTGGAGAATGTTTGTCACTTTAGCAGATAATAAAAAGTGATAGACCAACATACAGTATTGGTTCATATTTGACCATTTTGAGATTATTAGTCAAATATCATTACACTTCTTTTCTGTCAGTGACCATTTGACTGATTAACAGAAGTGTTTCTTCATCCTTAGTCAGCTCTTTGTCAACAACTGAGTAAATTATGAGTAAATATTGTATGAAATAAGGTATTTTTTAAAAAGAAATTAATACTTTTATTCAGCAAGGATGTATTCAACTGATTAAAAGTGTCAGTAAAGACATAACATTGCAAAAGATTTCTAATTCAAATAGAAACTTTGCTGTTCTTTTCAAATTTCTGTTCATCAAAAAATCTTGAAAAAATTCAACATTGATAATGATAAATGTTTCTTGAGCACCAAATCAGCAAATTAGAATGATTTCTGAAGGGTCATGTGACCCTGAAGACTGGAGTAATGGCTGCTAAAAATTTAGCTTTGCATCACAGGAATAAATTACATTTTAAAATATATTACAATAGAAAACCATTATTTTAAATTGTAATAATATTTCACAATATTATTGTTTTTACTGTATTTTGTAACAAAGAAATGCAGCCTTGGTGAGCATAAGATATTTATTTCAAACAGAAACACATTACAAAAATCTCACCAACCCCAAACTTTTGAGTATTGATTATAAATCAAATGCTATATTCTACATATGGGTTTTCCAGTGGTCGATACTGAGATCAGTCAACCACTACAGATAAACTCACACAGACATTTTTTTTGCCACTCATAATATATTCTCTATAGTCAAGGCTGGATTTATTTTGTGAAGAAGTCACAATGGAGACTTGCTTTAAAAAGAATATGCCTGTTTAAAGTACTTGAGGGATTATGGGAGCTGGGGGAAGCAAACTGCAAAGTAGTTTATGCTTGTGTCATCAGTGTAGGTCTTACTATGACATTGTGATAGATCTGTATGCATGACTAGAATTAACTTCAGTTCAACACATTTCAAAGGGCATCACCTCCTCTCACACAATCCTTTTATCACTAAGGGAGTTTTCCCTGCGAGTGGCAATTCACTAACGTACTAGAGTTTGGCTTTGGGTTACTAGAAAATGAAAATGAATGAAAACAACAGCAGCAGTTCACATATACTGTAGTTCTGCACTACTGCTGACTCCAAAGAGAATCTAAGAGCTTAGCCATGGATGATATAAACAGCACACATTTACAAATGCATATGGACGGTATGCCAATGGCTCTCTTCCAAAGCAATGTGACAGACTTGGCTGAAAAGACAGACAGACAGACAGAGAGATGGCACTTCTCCATGCCAGACCCCTGATGTCTTCTCCGTTAAGATCCATAAAAAGCATTCAGAGAGAAGGAGATAAAATAACTCAAACAGTCCATATCCAGGTACATCTAGTTGGCTGTTCCTCACTGGCTTCATTCCACCCAGCAATGATCATTAATCAGTTCAAGTTACAGATTAAGACCAAATATGGTTCTGGATTGTATCTATTATATCTAGGCCATATATTCTGCGGAAGCTTGAACTAGTGAGAGTCACCATTACAACAAACAATTACACTTTCAATTCTTTATTTGTCACAATTATAGGGCCATTATATACATATTAGTTGACTAATACAGTATGTATACATAATCTAATCTCTTACCACAATCCCAAAGCGACTAAGAGAATGTTGACAATCTAAACATAGAACAGTCTCCAAGATACAGACCGGTCTTTAGAGTGAGAAGAGATATAAAGCCTCTTCACTCAGCCTTGATTTCGAGGCTTGGCTGATGTGCTGGACACTTCAGCAGTAACAGATGCCACATATGAGGGGGATGGGGTGTGTCTCCACTCTCCAGTGAAGACGCTGATACCTTAGACTTCCTCAAGCCAGTAGGGAGTCACTTTCCCTGCGCATGAAACACCCCTCCGGCCACGCACTGTGAGACCGTGTTACTTCCCAGGCTAGAAGACCTATTTATTCCCGACACAAAATGCTCACTCCCTATTTGTGACTTACTCACGTACATTAGGAGGACTCTTTTTGCGTTACTTTACTTAATGACGGCTGGGAGTAAATTACCTTGTTACAAATAAACAAGAAGAAATAGCCTAATACTGAAAGCCCTTCTGACCTCGCAACACAGGTCCTGCTTCAGTTAAACCATGTCCTCCTAGTGAGTGCAGACTGTATGCAACTCGCAATAGAATAGAATAGAATAGAATAGAATATTTAACTACAGGTATACACTTATTAAAACAAATGTGTTTCAGATGGCTGAAGGCATTAAAATACTTATAGGACACATTACAGAACAGAACAGAATAGAACAGAATAAATGTTAGCTTGTTCAAATCAGAAATGTTTAAATCAAACTCATAAATAATAAACATGATTCTATAACTTTTCGGTATATAACACATATTACATGTGTTTTCAACTACATACAGCAGTAAACAGAGCACTCTGCCAGCAATCAAATTAATTCTTTAAAATATGTAATGCTTCAATAACAGACTGTTGTTGTTGTAACTTTCTTCAAATAGAGACTCCATTATTGAGACCAGAGAGGAAGGAGAACATACCAGCAAGGTTCTGTCTGGTTGCTGTGGGTACACTGGGAAAATAATGGTACAAAACTCTTGGAAGTTTCTGGGATTGATGATTCTCTTTTTTGATGTTTCCTGGAACTAACAACGTACTTTTCTAAGCAGATGAACTCCTTGTACAGAGAAGAATACAGCCCACCTATAAAGACTCTACCACAATCACTTCACCTTTATGATGCAAACATCATTGCTTCCTGCCAGTTCACTTACTGTACTTACAATACTGTAACTACTAGTAATACAGGATAATGCATTTAGGGAACATCTAAAATTATGACAGCATTGGAAAGTTTACAGCATGTCTTTCATGTCAATCATTCAGCTACACTCATTGTCAGCTATTGCATACAACCCTTTGAAACAGAAAAACAACCTTTTTTAGATCTAGGAACTTTACCATGTGTGAACTATGTTTTAGGAGATAAAAAAAGAAATCTGACACTGCCTAACACTTCCCTGACACATGCTCTGCCTCAGCCCATCTCCTCACTGACCCATCAGGACCATGTGTTTACATCAACTATTATTTCCTATAGCCACAAACTAAGAAAGTCATATGTGATTATGAAACCAAACCCAGTATGATCAGTTTACAATTGGTATTTGCAATTCCCAATTCAACACATTTACCTGATCAGACCATGACCCTTCACCCTTCCATGATTAACAGTCATTTTCACCAAAATACACAGTTTATTGTTACTAAAACAAAGCAATACTTGGTGTCAGTCACTGTCATGAAAAAGAAACAAAATGACAAAGTTTTTTACCAAGTAAGGAAAACCTCACATTTATTATGAGGTAGCAGCAATAACTGTGGTACCTATTTAGGAAGAAACTGTGGTTACCATGGTCATTT
>NW_015633185.1:507612-511643 GCF_001515625.1 Sinocyclocheilus rhinocerous | reverse complement strand
CATGGTCATTTTTTTATAGGGGGGGGGGGGCGTTTTAACGAAATGAAGTGCGATAAAGAAAATAAAACAGATAAACTAAAAGAGCAAAAAGATGCTTTATGGATGACAGGACCCTCACCCGCACGAGGTTGCTGACAGCCGCTTGCACTGCCGCCACTGGGCTGGTGAGATCTGGGATCGCCTTCCCATCAACTTCGCCCTCCTCGTGCATGATAACCAAGTGGGATATCTGCTGAGCCACCGGCTCCAGGATACTCTCTATCGTCTTGGTGTGGAAAACTGGCATCCTGAAATCTAAATATCCCCAACGCAAGTGAGAAAAAGGCACGAATTCGCTCTGTCCTGCGCTTTCCCCCGTTATTTCTTCCAAGGGCACCACGATCCAAACGTCTATTCCCAAATCTAATCTATTTATGCAGATAAATCCCTGAACGCCTCCTCGACGACCGACGCCTTCTTGTGGATAACCAAAGCAAGGCGCCCGTTGAGTGCGAGGGAACGCACGGCTTAAAAGAGCCAGGGCTCGTCAACCAATCAGCGCAAAGGTTTACGCCAGGCGGAGCATCTGATTGGTGCGCGCTGACGCTGTTTCCACTCTCTTCCACCCCACCCTACCTGTGATAAGAACTTCCCTGACTACGTCATGCAGGCTGTAGCCAAAAAGGGAATGCGTCGGGCTGGAATGACAAAGTGAGGATTCCGTGGATTACATTTGATTTAATGATAGGTAATGGTGTTAGTGAAACGGCAACAAGGTAACTGACAGACCGTGCAAGCATGTCTATACTTAGGCTGAGGCGTTTAATTCAGATCATCTGCTGATGTCTTCTTCATGTGATCATTTCTGCGTGATTGAATGAAATGTGTAGGTGGACAATTAATTAGTCTTAGTTGGAAGATAATTCTGATGAGCAACACACAAGATTCAGAAGTTCACGTGCCTGATAAATGACTTTCTAATATAGTCTAAAAGCATACTTTTCAAATCTACAGGTTTAAATGAAATATCAAACACGCACGTATATATGTATACACAACCGTTCAAAAGTTTCTCTCAAACTTACTGCATTTTTTTTATCAAAAGAGTAAAAAAGTAATAATGTGAAATGTTAAAACAACTGTGTTCTGTTGTAATTTATTTTAAAATGCAATTTATTCCTGTGATGGCAAAGTTACATTTTCAGCAGTCATTAGCCTACTCCAGTCTTCAGTGTCACATGATCCTTCAGAAATCATTTTAATATGCTACTTTGCTGCTCAAGAAACATTTCGTATTATTATCAATGTTGAAAACAGTCGTGCTACTTAATATTTTATGGAAAGTGTGATACTTTGTTTTTCAGGATTCCTTGATGAATAGAAAGTTCAGAAGAACAGCATTTAATTGAAATAGAAATCTTTTGTAACATTATGAATCTTTACTGTCACTTTACATTAGTTCTTTAAAAAAAAAAATCCTTTCACTAAAAAAATTACCCATACTTTTAGATGTGACCACAGAAGTGACTACTTGCAAACTGTATAAATTATAGTGCAGTTATATAGAAAAAAGGCTATGGCGAGACACTGTAGAAATTCTTCATTTGAGGCTAATCATTGGACATTTAATATACTGACCTCGTTTGGTTTAGCTTAATACTTTAGATTATGTGTTTAGAGTCAAGAATAAACATTTGGTTAAGGATAGACTGACTCCCGATAATGAAACACTCAGTTTGCTACCAAAGGGACAGGGCTTGATTTAGACATCTGATGATATGTTTAGGATATCTACAGGAAAATAATGTTTAAGTATAATCATTATACATAATTTACAGGTTAGATCTTTAGACAAGTAAGGCTCCATTGTGACTTTGTCTCAGACACCATTTAGTGCTAAGGAAACACAAGGCAACTGTAAGGCTACCAAATAAGGAGGGATTTCAGATGGAGAAGCACAAAGATGTGCCTTGCAACACTAATAAGGTAAACTGTTTATTATATAAGTAGCAGCTGTCATTGAACCTTGTAAGTGCAGAGTCACTTGGGGATGCTGCTTGCTAGGGTGTTGTCTGCAGTCTCTCAAAGTTCTCAGACTTGACAGGAGAACTCCTGCTTTGGCTGTGCTTTTAAACTCAGAAATTATCCTCAACACAATTGGTGTTGAAACTGGTTGTATTGAAATAGAACAGTGCTGGTCCCATTATAGCCAAGGTGAGTAATGCTGTGTTCAGCAATTTCATGTCATCCAGCCCTACTGCTGACTAGTCCATATTTGCTGTATTTGCCCCATTGGCTGTGATTGTATTGTTTTGTCTCTCAGACAAACACACTCACTTAATCACACACTTTTAAACATGCAAATAAACGTATACTAGAAAAAAAAAAATTTATATGTAAAAACACAAGATACTATTTGGATGTTTCTCAAATATAATAACGATCATCAGAGTTTATACAAACTTGTGGAGTTCAGGCAGCTTAAGTGCTGCTGTGCTGTTTATCACTTAATCAAAATCATGCCAGTTCAGTTTCAGTTCAGCTTTTCACTCAAATTGTTGTGCTTATAATATAATTTGTAATGAAAGCTGTTGAATTTAGTTAGAAAAGAATGAAAAATTACAGTTTTTTTTATTAGTGGTCTCAGACTTTTGGATCCCACTATATATCTTTTTTTTTCTCTATAAAATGAATCATGTTTAATCACTGCAGCCACAATACTAATGCCATTAAAAGACAGCACACCTTGAAGCAATAAACTAATGTTCTTCATTAGGTTGTATGACTCAGACCTGCTTCAGCTATATATACAGTAACTGGCAATGTGGTTTTTCGCGAGAAGTCTGAATATGTAATGATGGGGACATAAGAGAGATCCAGCTGCTCAAGCAGATAACAAGATAACAACATTAATCTCCATTAAGAGATTTCAAAATATATAATGAGATAATAATAAGATAAATTCCATCTTTCTATTATTCTTCTAATGATGTACAGTAGCAGCGCCCTCCAATGTGCAATTAGAGTCATTACAGAACTCAAAAACATATCTGTCTTACAACACATGCTAAATAAACATCCCTTCTGGGGAAACATGGATTTTTTATTTTGGCAAGTATATCAACATATATTTAGGCAAATGTTTAACAGAAAAACATAGTGCTAAAAAATCTGCACAACTACACACAAATCTACTTGACAGTATAGTAAGTTAAGGAAACAGTTGAAGTGGCATGAAAAAAACACAAATGTAATTTTGTTTAATATATAGTATGGATGGATGTATAGTTGATGTTTAATCATAGCTAACCTTAACTGTAGCGAAGGACATGGAGGAGGTGTTGCTATAAGTTACAGGAAATAAAGTGTTTAACATTGCATGTGTTAAATATATTTCATTATTAAGAGTAAACCAAACTCTTTCCTTTTTAGGTCAAGATCTTTTTCTTTCTTAAGCATATTGTATTCTTGGTAAGAGGAAGGATATTATGTCTGAGTCTACATATAGTCTTTGGTGATTCACAACTTCCACCTTTTCTCTCACGTTCCCATGTTTTATTTTGATTTTGAGGCCAACTCTTGCAATTAAGAAACTTTTTCTTCTTAGGTTCTCACTGACACTTCCCCAAAACTCTGATATCATCTTCTTGTACACAACAGCTTGTGGTTCTTCTCAGGAAAGTTCTCAGCAGTTGAAATGCATCTCACCACTAATTCACACCAATGACCATGATATGTCTTCAATATATCAATCAATATAATACATACATGTTAGGGATGTCCTGATCAGGTTTTTTGTGCCCCCGATCCGATCCGATCCGAGTCATTGAATATTGAGTATCTGCCGATAACGAGTCCTGATACCCAACTTGTATTTTCTTAGTGCTTGGTGCACACTTCAAGTACATTAAATATATAAAGTTATTAAAATCAATCCAATTTATACAGGGATGTGCAGAGAGTTTCTCAGGGACAGGGGCTCAAATGTAAAAAATTATATATATATAATATCTAAATAAAAACAATTACTACAGTAATTATATATATATATA
>NW_015633185.1:498146-507109 GCF_001515625.1 Sinocyclocheilus rhinocerous | reverse complement strand
TTTTGTATTCTATCTGTTTTCTTTTTATTTATTATATAATAAAATAAAATAAACTTGCTACGTGTACTGCGTTAAGCTAACATTTATTTGTTATAGCACTTGCATATCTTTGCTCTCTTGTTGATTTTGATTACTTCCATTGTCCTCATTTGTAAGTCGTTTTGGATAAAAGCGTCTGCTAAATGACTAAATGTAATGAGATGAGATATATATGTATATATATATATATATACACACACACACACAAGACAGTGGACATCAAAATTAGAGAACAACAATTTCTTAAATTTCAAGGTCACTGCTTAGTCCTATTTGAAGTTGTTCTAACAAGAGTAGAAGGCAGTTTTTAAAGCATATTTCATAAATTAATTGTATTCTGAAGCACAGTATAAAAACCTTAAATGAGATATTTGAAAAAGAACTCTGGTCAAAAATAGAGAACACTTACAGGTACCTCCAAGTTATTGGTGTTAATCTGGCACCTAGTGCTAATTTCCTTAATTATATGACAAATCCTATTTAACTGGCAGCATTCCTCTAATTTTCACTGCGATTGCGAGATGGCAGGCCACTCGATTGGTCTAAAGCTATCCTAACGGGAGCAGAAGGGCAGTTTTTAAAGCATATTTCATAAATTAATTGTATTCTGAAGCACAGTATAAAAACCTTAAATGAGATATTTGAAAAAGAACTCTGGTCAAAAATAGAGAACACTTACAGGTACCTCCAAGTTATTGGTGTTAATCTGGCACCTAGTGCTAATTTCCTTAATTATATGACAAATCCTATTTAACTGGCAGCATTCCTCTAATTTTCACTGCGATTGCGAGATGGCGGGCCACTCGATTGGTCATTCCAAATCTGTGATTTCTAGAATATTGCAGCTTTACAATGACACTAATTCATTAAAGTCCCCCAAAAAGGCTGGTCGTCCACGTAAGACAAATGCAGGAGAAGACAGGATAAAGCAGAGACTCTCAATGGGGAAGGGGGAATGCAAATGTTTATCAGGACCTCCTTCAGCAATATGCGGTACCTTCTTGCAAGCATCTCCCAATCAGCCTGCAATTTTCATGCAAGACAATGCCCCCATAACACTGCAAAATGAATAAAGCAGTTCCTTGAAGCTAAGAACACTGAAATAATTAAATGGTCGGGCCAGAGTCCTGATTCAAACCCAACTGAAAATCTCTGGAAATTCCTTGGTGACAAAGTTATGGCTAAGAAACCCACCACAGTTACCGAACTATGGAAGAGACTGGAAGAAGAGTGGACCAAGATCACACCAGAGCAGTGTGAGAAGAAACTAGTGATGTCCTGCAGAGATAGATGAAGTCCTCTACACTTCCTACTAATTTCTGACAGCTGCAACCCTCCAAAATGTTCGTTGTAATCTTCTTTCGTGCTACAGTGGTTACTGTTCTCTAATTTTGATCACTGTTTTCCACAAAATAATGTTTTTTTTGTTGTTGAAATTTTCTGGTTATTTTGTAAAACATGTTAGTAGAACAGTGGTATACTCACAACTAATATTCCTTCAAATTTTGAGTGATGAAGATTAAAAATATTTCGGAAAATTTTTTGGTATTTATAGATTGTTCTCTAATTTTGATCTCCACTGTGTGTGTGTGTGTGTGTGTGTTTGATTATGTATAGGAGAGACCGGCTAATTGTCACTAACTAATAATAACTGACTAATATTTCTCAGGATTGGTTTATTTTAACAGTCAATTTCTGTATAAACTCATACCTTAAAGTCTTGGCTGTAAAAAGGACATTTCCATCATTATTGACTATAGGAAAAAGGAACATGCTGACCTTTTGTGACAATATTCCCAATTTTACCATACAATATTTAATTACAATTAGTTTAATGGAACAAGAAAGTTTAGATTCCCCAAAAAAAAAATTTGAAAAAGAAAACAAGGAAGAAATTTACTGTTCTTCCAAACCTGAATGACTTTCTTTCTTCTGTAGAACACAAAAGAAGATATTTCAAAGAATGTTCTCATTATAATGAAACAGCATTGGTCCCCACTGACTTCCATTGTATGGAGAAAAATAAATCTCAAAATACAGAATATCTTCTTTTGTACTTTTGAACTATCCCTTTAAGGAGGCAGATGTGCACGTACTGCTAGACCATGCCTATATTTGAATAATTTTTGAAAAAATATTGCACATCATTGAGACTAACAGATGAATAATAGATGAACTAGTTAATACATGCTTAAAAAGAATGGAAAAGGATATGAGTGAGAATTCATCAGTTGGTTGTAATTTAAAGGAATATTTATAATGATGCAAAATGAATGAATGAAATGAAAACGTGAAGAGATTTAAAGCAAGTTTAATGTCAAATAAAATGGTGTATTAATACAATGGTGTATCATAAAAATGGAAATGAGAATTTTGTATTAAAGTAAATGACTGTTTTACAATCAGAGATATGTATATATATGCAAAAAAAAAGGTAGATATAAATAAATAAATAAATATGTTCGTCATACATATGGTCGTGCAATAAATTAAATATTAAATAATACATTATAAATAGTAACGATTAAAAAAAATGAACAAAAGAGATAATGCCCAGTCATAAAATGGATTAAAAAAATCTAACTATCAGGACCACTACTCCTTCTTTATATATATAATTCTATCTATATATTTATTGCCACAAACTGGACCAATGGCCATGTCATTAACATCAGTTATTTTAGATCAACTTGTTCAGTCGTCATTCTATGTATCCTTCATACACCTGGTATCACTATTCAATAAATGCAGGAACATGTAATTATAACACTGTCAAAGATTATTCCTATTGATTACAGTAGCTGCCGTATATAATCAAAATGGCATAAATAATTGGCACATATTCTGCACAGAATATAACATTACCCTGAGTGGCTAAGTATCTGAGCAACGGTCTCATTTCTGTTGTAAAGTGACCCTGTCATAATTATTCCTTTTGTGGATACCTGGAGCCTACTGTATATTTGGGTAAACCTGTATGCATTGAGATCCAGTTGTTGTAATTGGTGACTTTTGTGTAAACTCCTGGGTTAAACTTTTTTGAACACTCTTTTCCCCAGCTAATGATACCGAATAGGAACATGGTGTTATTTACTTCGCACACCAGAGGCCCTCCTGAGTCGCCCTGAAAGCAGAAAAACAATGAACACATTCAGATGTGTATTTATGAAGATATTTTAACTTGTCTAGGCCAAATGTCATATTTATCAATCATCAGTGAAAACTTCTGGTTTACCTGGCAAGCATCTTCCTCCCAGTCTCTACCAGCTGCGCACAACATATTTTTATTGACCTCGTCCTTGCTGTAATACTTGTTCTGGCAATCATTCTGGGAAACAAGCCTCACCTGAGCCTGTTTCAGATATCGAGAGTACTCAAAGCCTCCTTAAAAAACAGATAAAAAGCAATGATGACATTTATGTTCATCTCATGTATTACGTAGTTCTAGTCCTGGCATTGACATTCATTGACATCCAGAGTGACAAAATGACATTACTAAAATGTCCAGCTAAATTTTTAGAGATCCAGTACAGCATGTTGTGTCATAATCATAGGACGTCCCAGTTTGTGTTATATTTCATATCATAGATCAACTTTGTGGACACACCATGTTGCCCTCATATCTTGTTGTCGTAGGAAAGTGATCATTGTTATTGTTCTCGGATACACTATCTAGCTTAGCATACAGTGTGTGTCGTCTTACCCTTTTGATGTCTTCCATAGCCAGCAATCTCACAGTAGAATCCTGTAGGAAGCATCTGCTGGAAAGGGGGAATACATGCAGTTCTCACAGAGTTTGTCTTCACTGCACATTGTCCATTGCTGTCCACTATCTTCAAAAGAGCTAAAGGAAGGGATTTGCACTACTTATTATTTATGCACTCTTCTTTTAATTGCTGGAATAATAAAATATAAAGCAAACATACCAATGTCGTTATTGAAGTTTTCAGTTGTGTAATCAAAGCCCTCATGAACCACAAGTTTGCTCACGTTGAACTGCTGCTCTTTAATGGAGTCGGTTTCATTGATGGCATTCTTTCCCAGAAAGACTGAGTATCTCTTTATTTGTGTTTTCTTACTGTTCAAAGCAAAGAAATAGTACAATTATATGACATGTTATTATACCACAATGCGATGACACTACATTAACTGCGTTAAGCAGTTTTATTACACGGCCTCTGGAATACTTGATTCTGAACGCAGCATTCAGCGGTCTGATATTTCGTAATATTCACTGTTGCCCATGACAACACTGTATCTAGATAATAACTCATTGGTTTGCAATTGGCTACCCATGAATTGTGGCACAAATGTTCTTTGCAATCTGCATGCAAGTTACCACCTAGGTAATTTTTATTTTTCTTTCCTCATGATTTTACTGCCACTTTGATGTCTCTTGTATCACACCGCCAACTTGTGCCATCTTGCAACTCAGTAAAAGATATTAATAGTGAAAATGACCTCAGAGAACTTGATCACTATTACTGTAATATTGTTGAAGTGTTCGTCTTGCTGATAAGCTGATTGTTTTGTATGCTGTAGTGGACTTTTTTTTCTTAGTGGAAGCTTTAAGATAATATTTGATGACTAATAAGTAGGATAATGTGCTGTCAGCATGTCATTATCACAAAATAAACTCAATAGGGTGATACAAGACCCAGATCCCAGGAGCGGACTGTGCATTTAGAAGGTCAAATTTTTTTCTGTTAACAACAGGTTGACATACCCGCCAGGGAAGCAGTGGGCTGCAGTGAGAACCCAGCATGGAGCAATAAGGGTTCCTCCACAAATGAATCCATCTCCTTTAAAGATAGCTGCAATCCAAGGCTGTGACTCAACCATTGACCTTGATCCTCCTATTATCTTTGTAATGCGGTTCAAGTGTCGCTCCCCACATGATGATTCTGAATAATGAAGAAACATGAAGTTTGTGAGGAGAGAGAATTTTCTAGGCTTTGTAAAAGGATCCTAGTGGGGATTTTCCTTACATTTTCACTAAATGAATGAGGATTTTTGTTTAGAATGGGCAATAAAAAGTAAATCAATCAAAATTTTACCTCTGTCCTGCTTTGATGGGTCAGATTTTGGTGGACTCATGGTGGCTGCAAGAGCAAATGTAAGCCATATTAGTCAGTCTGCTATCAATATTTCCCATGGCTTAAAAGAGATGGACTTCTACTTACTTGGTTTAATTTCCCTGTCGGTAATGTCACAGTATTCCCATACATAACGATTTCTTCTCTTTACAATGCACCATGGCTGAATCCTTTTATCTGGATTCCTAAAACAGCAAAATTCAGAGGTCTCAGCCTTTAAAAAATATATATATAAAGTATATAAATATAAATATAAATACCTGCAGTAGTTATGATAGCAGTTACTGAACGAGTGGTTTCTGTATTGGAAGGAATTCCATGGTAGACATATCCGCCCACTGACTGTCACTGACACTTCGTTTTTGCTCTCCTTGCTTCCATCTAGTATGCACTTATCTGTGAAAAGAGAAAAGTCATGATTAAAACCTAGACATTCAAATGCTAAAAATACAACCTTAATCAAATAGCATATTGTTGGAAAACTTTAATCTAATATGACAAAATCAAATTTTGTGAAATTTACCCTTTACTCGAGAAGAAGTGTTTTTTCTCCAAGGGCTTTTAATCTAAAAACAGAAATATTAATCTTAGCAGTGTGGGTAAAAATGTTAATTCCAATTAAAGACCCTCAGTAGGAAGTAAGAATTTTCACTTCTGTTTTGTTTTTCCACTTACAGCTTCAATAAAGCACAGGGTGCATGTCAACAGTAATATCCTGAGTATACACTTCATCTTGACCGCAAACCAAGGTTTTCCTTTTTTGGAGATCCTAAAATCAATTTGAAGAAGTTAGCCATATATTCATAAGAAGCATGTATAAAAGAGAAGGCACATGTTCTCTGACCACAAGCAGGGGGAATTCAAGTTAATAGGAACATTTGTAAAGTTGACAAAAAAATAAAAAAGTATCGCCAAGAAAATCACATGAATTTGCAAGCACTGATTCTGCAAGCAAGCATGCATACTGTATAATGGTACTTATAAGCCCACCATTGATCTGTTTTTTTTTTTTCCATTCATCCAATCCATTAATTTTCATAGTTCATTGATCACTAATGCAACTACTCCTACAGTACCTTTGAATACATTCTTGGCAAATTTCATACATATTACTATTATAACATGTACAGCAGCCTTTGAAGGTTCTATTTAAATTGATCATCTAATTTTGACATTTTATGAATTCTATTTGTATCCTTATGTTTGGTTATAAAAATGTTTTATAATCTATATGGTGCACTTACAGTCTTAAAAATAAAAGTTCTTTGTTGGCATCTATGGTTCCATGAAGAACTTTAAA
This sequence comes from Sinocyclocheilus rhinocerous, assembly GCF_001515625.1. Lineage (NCBI taxonomy): Eukaryota > Metazoa > Chordata > Actinopteri > Cypriniformes > Cyprinidae > Sinocyclocheilus > Sinocyclocheilus rhinocerous. Next base: position 500,674 of record NW_015633185.1, on the reverse strand, counting down.
CATCCATGGAACCTTTCCATTGTGCTAAAGGTTCTTTGCAATCAGAAAATGTTCTTTAAATGATTAAATTATTCATCACACTAAGCCTAAAATGGTTCTTTTAAGAACTATTAAGAACCCAAAATGGATCTTCTATGGCATTACTTTATTTGTAAAAGTGTAAGATGAACATATTTAAATGTAATTATAATTAATTTATATCCCCACATGCAATATGTTTAAATCAAGTCAATGAAAAATAGCTATATAGGCACAATATGCAATGTAAAAGAATGAAAGCAAAGCAGATCCAGAAAAAGTGTATTTGTTGCTTACCTTTATGGTAGTAAGCAATTGATTTCTTGTTTGCTTGCAGATGTTGCGGTGTAGAGCTGCACTGGGCTTACTGAGCACTTGCTGTCATGTGCCTGTTAGTGTTCCTGGCTTTATAGTGACGAATCTGTGATTGGCTGAGGGGGGCCTGGCCTCAGGCAAGCTGGCACATGCGCTGTGCACTAAACAATGAGATAGTTGGCTATGCTTTCGCGGAAGCTCATATTGTGACTCATGCTAAATTACTCAAGATCTTTTCCCTTTTTCTAACACATAAAAATATTTCTAAAAGGGACTTTGCCCCAAGTACTGACAATCCTTGTGGTTTTTATATTGCAGTGGCCATTTCACAGCATGTTTTGAGAATTAAGAAATATATATAAAATATCAGATACATAAAGTAGTATTTTCTGTGAAAACTAGTAAAAAAAAAAATCTGTAAGAGTTAATAAGTTGTTGAGGTATAGATAATATTAAAAAACCTGCATCTTCAGATTAATTAGATATCAAAACAGATGTGTGTTGTTCGTCACATACATCTAGGTGATTCATTGTCATCAGTCATCTGTTTGCCATTGCCAGTCAATTTTTACTCAGACAATGTATTTTTAAAATCACAGAGTAATGTGGCATGATGAAATTGCATTTCTTTGTTGTTTCCTAACATCCGGAGCCATTCTCATATGTTTCTACTCTCTGTCTGTGCGTGCCACAGTTTGCATGCCTGATTTATTATAAAGTTGAAATCCCGGGCTTTTATGTGATATTACTTTTTTTTTTTTTTATTCATAGTATTATGCCCCTCTGTTTTAGCTGGATTTCATCCTGTGATTAATGGGTGGGTTGGGGGGGGTTCATGAATGAAAGAGCCAGAGGAGATGATGTCACCTCTCTATCATCTTAAGAAATGTACAGACACACATTTCCTGTTCAACACACTACTGAACTTCCAGTGTTGCTATTGTTTGGCTTCTGTGATGATAAGATATATGATGCGTCAGCTAAATGTTTGCATCACCTTTTATGATGATGTCCATCAGGTGTAAGTGACTTCTTTCGTAGAATGCAGCATAACGTTGCCTTTTCAGAAAGTTGAATCTTTCCTTAATAAAGATTGCCTTAATAAAAAGTTTAAAGAGAAAGAAAAATAAAGTTTAAATAGACTCATACTGTATGTTAAGCAGCTGGGCTGAATTCATTACAGAACTATAATACTTAGGGTCAGGGTTTGAGCTATATAGCTCTGTCTTGCAAACACTGTAATTAAATTCATATGCATGCATACTTCATATTCATCACCAGATGGGCATTTATTTAATCATTAAGATTAAGTTTTTTTTCTTCCTTTTTTAAAATTCCTGTAAAGATTACATCCATTAAGAAAATATGCAGACATGTTTGACATTAGGAAATCACTTCAATAGAAGAGATTATCACTGTCCGCAGCCCGTTTACTTGACCCACTGATGCAGCCTTTATTGCTCAACTTCCTTTACAAAGACTAGATAAAGACATATTCCATTAGAATAGTTGATTTAAAATTTTAAATATAATTTAAGGTTAATTAATTGAACAAAATTAGGTTTATTAAAATAAAAAAAATCATGTTTGGATAGGTCAGCTGTCCAATGCTACTGATGAGATGGATTTGTACTTGCATTTTAAAGTCTTGAGCACCATCTCCTGGACATTGGAGTTAATATTTACTCATGCTTGGCCTTATCACATCACAGTGGGTCAGCTAAACCACATGTTGACTTTACAGATTAGTTTTAGATCTGTTTCCATATCTATCTGCTATAAATACAAAATAACATCTAAAAAAAAGCAAGCAGTTGAACAGATTTTTTTTAAAGGGGTCATAAAGGGGACGTTGCTAAAAAGAACATTATGTTGTGTATGTGGTGTAATGCAATGTGTTTATGCGGTTTAAGGTTAAAAAAACACATTATTTTTCACATACTGTACATTATTGTTTCTCCTCTATGCCCCGCCTTTCTGAAACGCGTCGATTTTGAAAAAGCTCATCATTCTGAAAAGCGAGGTGTACGCTGATTGGCCAGCTATCCAGTGCATTGTGATTGGCCGAATACCTCAAGCGTGAGACGGAAATGTTACGCCCCACACATACTGTTGATGCCGTGTCCGGCCGGAGCAACGACTCAGCGACCAGCACAGATCAGCTCTAGGCATGACGAAGCGGATATCGTCCTCTT
>NW_015633185.1:497672-498008 GCF_001515625.1 Sinocyclocheilus rhinocerous | reverse complement strand
TTTTACTCTGCATGTTCAGGAAACAGTCCTCCATAAAATGCGCTGCACACATCTGAATATTTGGGTTGAACTGTTCTGGAACAGTGTTGTAAATACAACTTAACCACTGATTTAGTTGTGTCCTCTTTTGGAAGGGCAAACAAAGTCGTTTTGCTTTCACAACGAAACACACAGCGGGCTAGAGTGAGCGGCGGCGGGCAGGCGGGCGGGCTTCTGAACGGCGCAGCCGGCGGATTCGACGAAGGAGCGGCCAGCGGGCTTGCAGCAACCACATGTGATGACCCCAGGCTGGACTCCGCTTCGTCCACGGTGAAAGCTGATCCGGTGATCCACAGC
>NW_015633185.1:487254-495726 GCF_001515625.1 Sinocyclocheilus rhinocerous | reverse complement strand
GGTTTGAGACTTTAGTCTTTGCAACTTCAGGGATCTTATCTATTCACGAACAGCTTGTAACACTCCAAAGAGAAAGGAAAACTTGAAATTGCATCATGACCCCTTTAAAGGTAATCTGGGAATCTGGGGTAAAATGCACAACAAAAACACATCTATGAACCACGAATGTCATCATTACCTTTTTTTCAAACAGGAAAAGACTCACTGAGATTAAAATCTCTTTTCCAGGAGTGTCCTGGCCAAGATAGGCAGCTATAGTTTGCATATACAAATAATCAACATAGTTACAACATACATTACAAAAACCAAACATATAACCGGTTAAAAACAATTACACACCATTAAGTTGCTCTCTAGATTACATAATAAAGACTTAAATTAATTATAAGACACCAAGTTTTGTAACTTCATCTACTTTTGGAGGAGATTCCAATCTGAAGTGGCGGCATATTTAAAAGAGGTTTTACCAAGCTCAGTTCTGACTAGGGGCACACAAAGATTATAATTTGATTAAGAACGTAATGAACTCGTAAATGGCTTCAACTTAATCCTCCCACTCTAGAAGAATGGAAAGCAATTGTAATTGAAATATGTAAGATGGAAACCCTTACTTTTTCTTTAAAATTAAAAAAGCAAAAGGGGGCTATTTTATGGAGCATGTGGAAATGATTTTTGGACTCTGAGAATTAGCAATGTTAAAATAGATATAATCATATCTCAGTATTGTAAATTTAATGTAACTATGCATGGTCACCATTACACTGTACTTTACCCTGCGGGTTGTTTTTTTTGTTTAGTTTTTTTTGCTTTTCTTTCTCTTTTTGGTGGTTCTGTTCACTCTTCTTTTTCCCTTTTATTTCCTCATTGTATTTCATTCAGGTTCTGTAAGCATTACAAAAATGTATACTGAATGGCACAGGAAGTCAGCTGATTTGATTGTAACTCATTTCTTTATTCTCTCAGAATTTTGTATTGCATCTTTTGACTTCCTTGACATAAAAAAAAAAAAAAAAGAACGTAATGATGAATAATTTTCAAACAAAGTTCTTTGTATGAGACAACAGAGATAAGTTGGCAAAATGACCCAAAATTGCCTTATATATCAACAGATGCCAATGCATTTTTCTCCAAAAACTCAAAGAAGGCCATGCAACTCTTTTATATAATTCACAATGATGAGTTGAAAATTTACAATCGGTTATAAATTTCAGAGCACCATGTTACAAAGCATCCAAGGAGGAGAGAAGAAGGTAAGAGTAAGAGGGGCATGCTGATAAACTCCATCCCTGTAATTGAGAACCGGTAGAAACGTAGCAGACACTAATATAAGAAAGAAATTCCTAGAAAGCTTCTTGTGAAGAATAAAAATTAATAAAAGAACATAAATAAAATAACAGAATTATTCATACTCAAAAGTGTGTAGTGAGGCAAGGCTGCAGTTTGAATCAAGCACAGTCTCGTCTGTCACTTAACATCTAACAAACATCCGATTTAGAGCAGTACTGATGAGCAAAACCAAATCAGAATAAATGAAATCATAAAAGCTACTAAATGCATATTTTGTTCATTAGATAAACTTGAGTAAAAATCTAAATAAACTGGAATGTTATCAGGCCTATAAATACAAAGTAAAGTGTCAGAATAGCCTATCTCTTCACTGTCAAAGATACAAAGTAGAGCGAGAGAGATCATAGTCTTAAAAAAGACACAGACAAACTTTCCTAAGAAAGTATTGTCACTGTAACCCTATGAGGCGGAGACACATTTCACTTCTCTCTTCACTGTAAAAAGAGATATAGCCTAAGAAATTCCTAGAAAGCTTTTTTCACGTTTTCAAAACATTCATAAACAAGTCATACAAAAATGGTGGAAGCAGCATCTATCTATCTATCTATCTATCTATCTATCTATCTATCGTAATTACATTTTCTCTTATTTTATTTGACTTTTTATGAATTGTTTATCCAATGATTCGTATAGAACGAACAAATTTGCGTCACAGGAGTTACTTTCACAACCAACGGGTACCATTTTCTCAAGGTCCTCGCTGACTACGCTGACTTGAGATCAGCACCACGAACCTTGTTTTAGCTTTCGTTATATGGCATGGGCCATGACCAACTGATCCTAGATCAGCGCTGATGAAACCCAGGCGGCTCCTAACGCACCGCGCATGCGCTGACATTGTTTCGCTTTTGACTGGAGTAGCAGCTGACTGGCGTGGCCGCCGTCAACAACAGTTATCACACAAGTGCGCCAGTCAGCGCTACTGTATCCAATCAGCATTTTAGGGCAGCAGGATTTAGTTGTTTTGATTTTCAGGTGCTCTCTGGTCCTCGTTTTACCGTGCCTGGTGTTATGGAAAGCTGACATTTGGGGGCTTGTAAGACTGCAGGCTAACAGTTCAACACATCGAGTTGTTTACGCGTAGCTAGCTAGCCAGTTAGCAAATCTGACATCCGACTCGTTTAAGGATGAAATGAATAGCTTTGTTGTTTGCTATGGATTAATACGTTCGTTTGACAGGTCCCACAGTTTTCCACATCAGATGTGGTCGGTTCATGCAAGTTAGAAACGCAAACTGACGCAAGGTAAGTCACTACCGGCTGACACTTTGGATTAGCTCGCCTGCTAGCTGTGTCACCATATCTAAGTAAATAGTATGTCAGAAATTAAAGGTTTCGCTTATGAACCATCATCTATGCTATCTACAGTATAGAAGTCTCTATTTAAGGCCTACATCTTAATCAAGCACGAGTAGCTGTCATAGTGTTGAAAGCAGCCATTATAAATGTCTGATGAGGTGTATTACTGCTGTGTGCAGATGGAGAAACCTCCTTTCAGACAGAATCAGCTCTGTGGGTCATGGCTTATGAAGGAGAGGCTGGGGACAGGAGGATTTGGACATGTCTACCTTTATCAGAATGAGGTATTGCTCTGCCTTTGATGTTACTCTTAACTACTGTTGATGTGAAAATATTTTGTTTCCTTTGCTTAGATGTAAAGACAAAGAAAATGGTAGTTTCTTAATACTGTAATATCTTGCAGGAAACCTCAGAAAAAATTGCTGTGAAGCTCTGTCGCCTTGAACTTAATGCAAAAAACAAAGTCAGGTGGAGTCGAGAGATCCAGATTATGAAAAAGTGTGTAAATCTATGGCAATCAAATGTTTGACTTTTTTTTTTATATTGTTCACAATATGTTGTTATTAAAACATGTTTCATGTAAATATTTTATTTATTTTATGTATACATACATAATTAACCATGTTTTTTGTTTTTTTTGGTCATCTTTTTTCCAACTTGTCAGGATGAAGCACCTTAATGTGGTGACCGCAAAGGATGTACCCGAGGAGATGATGCACATTGCCTTGAATGATTTACCGCTTTTAGCTATGGAATACTGTTCCAAGGGAGACCTTCGAAAGGTGTGTGTGTGTGTGTGTGTGTGAGTGTGACAGGGGCCTTTTCTTTGCATCATGTCTCATGTGCCCTCTGTTGACATTTTTACTAACTAATTTCTGTTCTTTGTATTGCATCTTGTAGTTACTCTGCAAACCAGAAAATTGTTGTGGGTTAAAAGAGAGTGAGGTGTTGGCTCTACTCAATGATGTTGGTAATGTGCCTTTTTAAAACTGTTATTAGTACTTCTATTGTCGATCGCTAAGGGTGGTAAATAAAACAGCATGTTTTATATTCAACAGGTTCTGGAATCCAGTACCTCCATGAGAATAAGATCATTCACCGAGATCTCAAGCCAGAGAATATTGTGCTACAAGATATCAATGGAAAGGTATTTTCTTTTCAGTAGTTTGATTCTTGTTATGTAGACATACTTTTTCCAACCAAACGTTTTTTGATGTTTATGCAGCTCGTCCACAAGATAATCGACCTTGGCTATGCCAAAGACCTAGACCAGGGGAGCCTATGTACTTCATTTGTGGGGACTTTACAATATCTGGTATGTCTGCATTCATCAGCGATATGAAAAGGCAATTATCACAATAAGTCAACATACACTACCATTTGAAATTTTGGGGTCAGTACAAAGTTTTTATTGTTGAAATTAATGAATACTTTTCTTTAGTAATGATGCATTAAATTAATAGTTCACACACACATTAAATTGCTGTAATCATTTACTCACCCTCTACTTGTTTATTTTGATGAATGTTGGTAACATTAGTTGACAGTAGTCATAGACCTCCATAGTGTTTTTTTCCATACTATGGAAGTCCGTGGCTACTGTCAACTTGAGGTTGAGTAAATGATGACAGAATTGTTCTATTTCTGGGTGAACTATCCCTTTAAATTCAACAAAAGTGACAGTAAAAACATTTATAATGTTACAACAAAAAAGTATATTTTATATACCTGCTGTTCTGTTGAACTTTCTATTCATTGAAGAATCCAGAAAAAATTTATTATGGTTTCTACAAAAATACTAAGCAGAACAATTGTTTTCAACATTGATAATAATAAGAAATGTTTCTTAAGCACCATATCAGCATATTAGAATGATTTCTGAAGGGTCATGTGACATCTTGTTTGTTTCAGGCTCCAGAGCTGTTTGAAGGCAAGTCGTACACAGTCACTGTGGACTATTGGAGCTTTGGCACCATGATCTTTGAGTGCTGCTGTGGATTTCGGCCATTTCTTCACAATCTCCAGCCTGTGCAGTGGTACGTGTCCTGATAACCTACATATTAATTAGGTCACAATGCTTTTATCTTACCTTCACAAGGAATACATTCAAACAGTCAAATGACAACATATTTGCTTTTTTTTTATTATTAGGACAAGCAAAGTGCGAAACAAAGGTGCTAAGGACATAATGGCTGTAGAAGACATGAATGGCGAGGTCCGCTTTTCCACCCACCTTCCATACCCGAACAATCTGAGCAGGTAGCCTTTATACAGACCAAAAGACCTTGCATTTCTTGCGCCATAATTTTTGTTACTATTTTATTTTTCTGGGTCTCTTGAGTTGACTAGTTGCTTTTGGTACTGCAGGACACTACTGGAGCCCTTGGAGGGGCTGCTACAGCTGATGCTCAAGTGGGATCCAGTACAGAGGGGAGGAGGATTGAATCCAGACGCAAAACAGCCCCAATGCTTTGCTCTTTTAGATCAAATACTGAACATGAAGGTTTGACATTGGCATTATTGCATCATTTCATTAGAATGTTACATCATTGGGCAATCAGTTTTCTTCTGTAATAATGCAAAATAGGCAAAGATAGGCAGAAAAATGAGCTGAAGCATGATTTATTTTGTAGGTTGTGCACATCTTAAACATGACTACGACCCAGGTTCACTCATTTCTGCTTAGCCCAGATGAAGGGCTTCACTCTCTGCAACAGAGGATTGAGACCGAGACCAAAATCGAACTTTTGAATCAAGAGCTTCTGCAGGAAACAGGAGTCATGTTAGATCCCAGGAAACCTGCTGCACAGTGTGTGTTAGATGGAGTAGTAAGTATTTTTTGGCCTCTTGAATGTGTTCTCATTCTCTAAAAGTACATTTTGGTAAATCAGCAGCAATTTATTACCCTTTTTATTTTAATTTTCAGAGGGGATGGGACAGCTACATTGTATATCTGTTTGACAAGAGTTTGACCAAGTACTCAGGACCTCTAACAGCTAGAACACTTCCTGAGAGTGTGAACTTTATCGGTAAGAATTGAATGATTAATGTGCCATTTCTATGGATAGTTTGTTCATTTAAATATGCTTGAGGGAGGTTGTACTTTCTACTTTGGATTAATGTTTATTCAGTTTTTTTTTCCAAGTTGTTTCCCAAAGAACTTTAAATTCTCCACCCATTTCATTTTTCTGTTTAAGTGCGGGAAACCAAAACTCAGCTCCCTCTGAGTACCCTCAAAAAGGTTTGGGGTGAGGCGGTGAGCTACATTTGTGGCCTCAGAGAAGACTACAGCCGCCTCTTCCAGGGCCAACGTGCAGCCATGTACGTGCTTTATATTACCATGCTAATTAATGTATATAGCTTGTGTTTTGGGACTTTCCCTGCTCAAAATTCAATGTTTATTTCGGTTTGTGTGTCTTTAGGTTGAGCCTTCTCCGCTACAACACCAACCTTACAAGATATAAGAACATGATGTTCTCCTTTTCACAGCAGCTCAAAGCAAAGCTTTACTTTTTTAAGAGCAGCATACAGTACGACTTGGAGAAGTACAGTGATCAGATGCAGTACGGCATATGTACGTTTTATTGTGCTTAAATTCCTTGAATAGTCAAATATTGCATTAGTAATAATAATCTAAAACAACCTTTTTCTTTCTGAAGCCTCTGAAAAGATGCTGAAGGCTTGGCAGGAAAATGAAGAGAAGGCTGCTGCGTTTGTACAGGTGAAGTGGATAAATGATATGCATTTGTTGTGAAACCTAACTGCTCATCCAAATGTGATGAGACATGGGGCAACTTTTTGAGCAATGTTGCTGAGCAGTCTTGCCATCAATGGGCAACCAGGTGAGACACAGGGCCCACGACCAATCCAGATAGAAATTTGTTGCCCATTCTTAATGGGAAAGTGCCCAAACAACATCGCTTGGCAACATTGCGCAACTACATGTCCCGTGTATCATCACCTTTAGTATTCTTCATGTCACATCATAGAAATGTAGTACACTATCGTTCAAATGTTTGGGGTCAGAAAGAATTTTTTCTGTGTTTTTTTTAAAGAACTCTCTTATGCTCATCAAAGCTGTATTTATTTAATTGAAATACAGTAACAGCAGTAATATTTTGAAATATTACAATTTAAAATAAATGTTTTCTATTTTTGATCTAATTTAAAATGTTATTTATTCCTGTGATGGCAAATCTAAATTTTCAGCAGTCATTAATCCAGTCTTCAGGATCACATGATTCTTCAGAAATCATTCTAATATGCTGATCTTGGTGCGCAAAACATTTCATATTATGAATATTGTGAAAAGGTGTTTAATAATATAATATTTTATGGAAACTTTTTTTTCCAGGATTCTTTAATACATTTATTTGAAATAAAATTATTTTGTAACATTGTAAATGTCTTTATTGACACTAGCATCTTTGCTGATTAAAAGTTTTAATTTCTTTCAAAAAAATTTTTTGAGCAGTAGTGCATGTCAATTTATTGCCATGTGGGATGGCATTGTTTTAGCAACAACTTACAGGCTCTGTTTGCTTTTAAAGGTGGCAGAGATCGGCCATCTGGATGAGGAAATAATGGCTTTGCACTCAGAAATTGTTGAGCTTCAGAGAAGTCCTTATGCTCGTCGACAAGGAGACGTCATGGAGCAACTGTAAGTTCATTCTTTCAGTGATGCTGTGTGAACTTTCTCAGCATAGATGCCTCTACCATCTTGAACCTTTTGTATTGAAATCATGTCTCATCACAGGCAAGAAAGAGCAATTGAACTCTACAGACAATTGAAGGCAAAATGCAAAAGTAAGTGCAATCCCGTCTTGCATGCTCATAAGCAGAGTTGGGTATAACGCGTTACTGTAATCTAATGATTTTTTCTGGTAACGCAGTAATGTAATGCATTACATTTTAAATTTGTGTAATTTGATTACAGTTACTAAAGTCAATATAATTACGTTACTTGCTTTACAAATGTAGTGTTAAATATAAATATAAATATTTATATGCCTTTTAAACGGAGGCACCAGTGCGATCACTTGCATTTTTTCCTGATAACAGCGAAAAGAACTTAAAATGCTCCACCATTTTTGATCATACATATAAGTGTAATACATCATTTGAATCTGTGAAGGGTCTACTTTTATTTGTGTACACTCACAATATCAACAAAAGATTGTGCTTTTGTAAAATAAAGAAAATAAACAGGGTGCGCTTTCAGCCGTCTCCGTCTCCACGAACTTCTTTCTGAAACGCATCAATAAAATGAACCAAAACTCAGCGAATACTTCACACACAGACACGAGAAGCATATCTATGGAAAGCTTGAAGTGTCTAGTTTTAAAGGGGTGGTTCACTGGTTTTTTTTCTAGGCTTGATTGTGTTTATGGGGTGCTGTCTAACATGTGTTAATGCTTCGTTTTATAAAAAACATTATTTTTCACATAATTTACCTTTATTCCACACCACTCTGTCCCTTCTCTGAGAAAGGGGCTGATCATTTCCTTCTTTTATGAAGCCCCTCCCTCAGAAATAGGCTATGGGCTCTGATTGGTTTGCTAGCCCAGTGTGTTGTGATTGGCTCAACCGCCTCTAAGAAGTGATGAAGAAGTGAAGTGACACGTGGCCAAGTATGGTGACCCATACTTGGAATTAGTGCTCTGCATTTAACCCATCCAAAGTGCACACACACACACCGTGAACACACACCCATTTATGCTGCGGCGCCCGGGGAGCAGTTGGGGGTTCGGTGCCTTGCTCAAGGGCACCTCAGTCGTGGTATTGAAGGTGGAAGAGAGCGCTGTACATTCACTCCCCCCACCTACAA
>NW_015633185.1:440836-487175 GCF_001515625.1 Sinocyclocheilus rhinocerous | reverse complement strand
TTGCTGCCTTTTCCCGAGGGTGGGGTTTATCTGGGTTTGTGATGTCATGAACCCAGGAAGTAACTTGTTGTAGTCCCTACCAGCCGTTGTTGTAGGCATTAAACTGCCAGAATTTTAAAAGATGATATCTCCGTTTGCATTAAACTTTCAGCTTCATAACTTTGCAGATACTGTTTATGCTCAGACAGCAACATTAGACACTAACTAACGTTAATCAGCCACCCCTTTAAATGAAGTAAGTCTTATCTAAAACTTTTCTCTGATGAAGTAATCCATATGAAACCAACGCGAGGTCCAGTCTTTCCCGTCTGAGTTCATTATCTGTAATGTCATCACGCCCACGCGCAGCGCGTGCAATTCATATGGTAATCATCCACGTGAGACGCGTGAACCTGTAAACGTCCACATACAGAGTACATATTGTCCCAATCTACAGAGTGTTAAAGTAACACTGAAGCAGAGTTACCACTGTTAAGGTTTATGTGATATGTTTTCATGTCTAAAAGCCTGAGCAGTAGTTGTTCATCTTCAACATTGTTAACAGCGGGTTTTCTTTACTAATGCTCACTCGTCAATTAATTAATTGCTTAGGCAGGTTTTGTACTAAGAATGTTAAGTTTTAGAAATGGATTAAATCTTTGTCAAGTTGCTGTTTTCATACCTTTGTAATATTTTTCAGTCAATATTAAATTACTGAAAGAACTACAATTTTCACTTTGAAGTGTATTTTTTTTTTTAGGTTTGATATGTTTTCAAAGTAACTTGAAAGTAAAGTAATTAGTAATCTGATTACTTTTTACATGTAGTAATCAGTAATGTAATCAAATTACAATTTTCAAGTAGTAATAAGTAATTTGTAATCAATTACTTTTTTTGAGTAACTTACCCAACACTGCTCATAAGTTAATGAATTTTGCCCCATGTCTCATTCCATGTACTTGGATTATTTATCTGTGTAGGCAAAATTTCCTTACATATTCTTACTGTTAAATGAGTTACGGGGGTCAGTATATAGTGTCCTTCATTTCCCCTAGTGCCAGACCCCCAGCACGGCTACAGTGACAGTTCTGAGATGGTGAAGGTTATTGTACAGACTGTCCAGAATCAGGACCGGGTACTGAGGGATCTATATGCACACCTCAGGTAAACAGCTTTTGAAACCATCCAATTCACAATAAAAGAGGATTGTAATGATTCAAGTTTTACTGTTCAACCTGCGACTAGTTAATAAATGAATGTTAGATTGCATTTTATGGATGAAATCTAGAATCACTGTTGTGTCTTATTTGCAGTAAAATCCTTCTGAGTAAGCAGAAGATCATCGACCTCTTCCCTAAAATTGAGAGGACACTGGAGAGCATTAAGGAGGGAGACAGCACTGTCATGCAGATGCAGATCAAGAGACAGAGAGAGTTCTGGCACTTACTGAAGATTGCCTGTGTGAGTCACATGCTTCTAATGTCTCAGGGCCAGATATGCTCATAATATCACATAATCATGGACTTTCCATCGTTATAGTTTAGTGTGTATTAGGGGTGGGCGTTATGACCATTATCTGATAATTCCATCTATTTGGAACTTGATGGACATGAACAAAAAGACCAAATTACTTAAACTACTGCTCAAAAGAGTCAGACTTTTTTAAGGATGCATTAAGTTGATCAAAAGGGACAGTGAGTTGAATTACTGAAATAAATGAACTTTTCCACGACATTCTAATTTATTGAGATGCACCTGTAGTTACAGAAGATTTCTATTTCAAAATAAATGCTGCTCTTTTGAACTTTTTATTTATCGAAGAATCCTGAAAAATGTATTATGATTTCCACAAAAATATGAAGCAGCACAGCTGTTTTCAACATTAATAATAATAATAAGAAATGTTTCTTGGGCACCAAATCAGCACAATAGAATGATTTCTGAAGGATCATGTGACACCGAAGACTGGAGTAATGGCTGCTGCAAATTCGGCTTAGTTATCACAAGAATAAATTACATTTTAAAATAAATTAAAATAGAAAGCTAATATTATAGAAAATATTTCACAATATTGCTTTTTTACTGCATTTTTGTATCAAATAAATGCAGCCTTGGTGAACATGAGATTTAAAAAAAAATATTTTTAACCCTAAACTTTTGAACGATAGTGTAAAATTATTCATAACAAATAAATGATACATTGGCATTACAGTAAAAATTGTTGGAAGTTAAGTAACAAGTTAAAAACTCAAAGCAAAACTAATACCATCAAATGAATACTTCTGACTTTAAATTCTGATTGGTTGAGCTACATTCACAGCATTTCTAAAATGGCTCTATATATATATATTTTTTTTAACTTAAAGGGATAGTTCACCCAAAAATGAAAATTCTGTCATTAATTACTCACCCTCCTGTCGTTCCAAACCCGTAAGACCTTCATTCATCTTCGGAACACAAATTAAGATATTTTTGATGAAATGTGAGAGCTCTCAGACCCTGCATAGACAGCAACGCAACTGTAATGTTCCCAGGTCCGGAAATGTAGTAAATACATCGGTAAAACAGTCCATGTTACATCAGTGGCTCAACTTCGGTTTTGCAAAGCTACGAGAATACTTTTTGAGCACAAAGAAAACAATAATAACATAATTAATTCAGCAATTCTTCTCCCCCGAGTTACGTCTTCCGCCATTTTAGAGAGTATCACAACACATACGCACGCTTTTCCCTAAGCGTAAACAACGCTGATTACGCAGATTACGTTCATGCGCGCGCTTTCTCTCTCGAACGTAAACAACACTGATTACGTCGATTACGCTCTTGGGTACCCTCCAAAATGGCGGAAGACGTAACTCGGGGGAGAAGAATTGTTGAATAAATTGTTATTTTTGTTTTCTTTGTCCTCAAAAGTATTCTTGTAGCTTCGCAAAACTGAAGTTGAGCCACTGATGTCACAGAATGTTTTACCGATGTATTTATTTCGATTTCTGGACCTGGGAACATTACAGTTGCGTTGCTGTCTATGCAGGGTCTGAGAGCTCTCACATTTCATCAAAAATATCTTAATTTATGTTCCGAAGATGAACGAAGGTCTTACGGGTTTGGAACAACATGAGGGTGAGTAATTAATGACAGAATTTTCATTTTGGGGTGATCTAACCCTTTAAGCAACAATTGTAATCGAATGTGTTTGTGTTTAGGCACAGAACACCACACGAAGCTCTGTGAGTCAGAGTGGAGAGATGCCCTCCTCGCTGTCAACATGGAACCAGACTCAAGCCCAGTGCTCCTCTCGCCTCCCCATGTCCCTGCAAGTGCCGGACGAGGGGTAAATTTCTCTTCCAAGACTTAGTGAGCGGCCTACTAGTAGTGACCTCCTAGGTTTCAAAACACTGTGGCTGAGTTGATCAACAAAGTAATCAGGAGTGTTTGTTTTTCATGCTGCTGTTTGTTTTCAGAGATTCAGTCAATCATTTACTCGAGGAGAACCAACGCTATTTGAGTCAGCTTACCAGTTTACTGCAAGAAACCACTGAAGAGAAATCAGAGAGCATCATGGTAAGCACTTATTGTAGGTTTATTATGAAATTCATAGAAATTCTGTATCATGACTGCACATATTTGCTGCAGTAACACTCGCTGCTTTTTTTCTTTTACACAGGCTCAAGACTGGAGCTGGACTAAATATGAATCCCTGGTTGCTAAATCACAGCGTTTGTAGAGTTTTGGTGAACTCTGTAACAAAGTAACAAGTCATTATTTTAAATACATTTATTCATCATCACTGGGTGAGGGTTGTGTTGACTTGTAAGATTTGTTAATTATAAAGTAACTTCTTTGTCAGTATCTGAATTCATTTAAAATCACATTTTGTAGTCGCATAGCAACTCTATATATTTTGAGCATGCATTTTTAATTGACACAGAACCAAGAACATGCAAACAAAATTCAGGCTATGTAACTCCAGAAATTTATTTATTTACATACTTCATAGTTCACTGTATGGGCTGATTGTACTTTTATTTTAGGTGGTCGAGTTTTTTTTTTTTATTATTATTATTAAATATGGTAATTCAGCATCTGCACTTTAAAGGCTCACTGTGAATGTTCAGAAAGTTGTGATGTCTGGCAATGAAATTGGTCATGTTCAACTAATGCACTTAAACTTCCCTTTTTGAAATATTAAGAATTCTGTGAGGCCCCCAGTACAGGTTTACAACAGACAGATTGAAAGGTAGAACAGGGTTGAGGATGATAAAAGCGTAACTCTTTAGTCATAGGTCACATGAAAATGCGTTTGGTCAAACATATACCAACCTTTTTTTTTATTTTGGATTTGGCAGTGATGGTGATGGCAACAGACATCTTCATATCAGGTAATAGCAGCTAAGAATGAATGTGATCATTCATCAGTGGGCAAATTATAATCAATTAATTTCATCAGTTCAGTCATGTTATTCCCTTTTTAAGTCACATTTTCAACCATGGGTTTGTCCAGAGATGATCAGCATCACACAAGAGTGCTTCACAAACTTGTATAAGATTTTGCATATTATTATATTTTGTTTGTTTTGTTGGATTTTTATCTGAGGATATTTCAGACATGGGTTAAAAGCATCTTATGAAAGAACACTTAGGTTTTAACGTGTTTACTCTATACATGACAAATAAAGTAATTAAAGTGATATCCATTATGTTATCTGTGTGGTGTGAAAATACTTTCTTCTAACCACAATAATCAGATGGAGGTCTTCACTAGTAATTCATTGCAACTAGAAAGAAGTTTTTGAAAATGTTTTGTGAAATGTTACAATTTGTTTATTTTAAGATGCACAATTTTCCTCAAAAGATCTCACACAGCACAGGATGGGTAACATCATTTTCATGTCCTGAAGCAAATGGCAGTGCAAGCCAAGTGTCAAAATATTGACTGCAGTGTTATGATTAGACCAACCACAAATCGGTATGAAAATACATGTAAAAAAAAGCCATTCATCATGTAAATAGGTGTTAAAAATGACAAGTCGGTATACAAATGTATTACATTTGACGATTTTAAATGCTTTTAGTGCCACTGTAATAGGGAAATTCTCACATTTAAAAATGAAAATGTTACATTTAGAAAATGTGTAATTACGAAATAAAACCTTAAATGCTGTGCACACCTAAATGATCATCATAAAGTTTACATTTAGTCGAGAAAAGGTAAAATGTAAGTGTAAGGTATTTCGTTAAGTGCTCGCTGAGCTTTTAATTATATTTTACCAGTATATAGTGGTTGTGTTTATTGAGGACTTTTATTTTGAAACAACGAAGTGTTTTGAAGTTTAATAACTGGATCATAGACTGTATACATGCTACCTTCCAATAAATAGACCAAGTTGTGTGGCAAGTCGTACAGTTCGACAGGTAAGTATCATATTATGTGCACCTTTCAGTTAATATATCTTTTCGGTATTCTTTATGTATTTTATTTCTTTATGTTCGATACGGTGAAATATTAAATGATTGAATTTATGAAATGACAGTGGTTACCTAACTTCCTACTTAACTGCAAGCTGTTGCGTCCAGCTAACTTAATAAAAAAAAACAACAGTAGTATTTAAATGGAAGGTGACTTTTGATCTTTGCAGGTCTATTCGTCCACCACCACACCGCTCCTCCACCTTAAAATAATGGCAGCATCTCAGAAATGTCTTGGAAAAGGTAAGAAATCATTATGAGACACCAAAACGATGCAATTTAGAGCAGCATGTTTTTTTTGGTTTTTAGTTTATTGTAGATTCCGTGACTGAGCAGGACTGTGTGATTACTGTCTACTATTTACACAACATTTACTCGATCATCTTAAGTGACGTCTTTAAACATGTGCAGATCTGTCTTTGTTATGTTAGGAAACGGGGAGTGTCATTGTTATTTCATTGTTCACAAGAATTTGTACAAACTTGTACAAAGTGTGAACACTTGACAAGTGATATAACAGTTATGGGCCCAGGTGTGTTTAGTGCTGATGACAGTATGACACTGCACTTTAAATCACCACTGCATATTAACAGTGATATTTATGACCATGGATTCCATACAAGTGCTGCGTCATGCGCTCCTGGAATCAGCACTGACACAGATTGCAGTCATTGGAGTCATTCCTGTTATGCTTTACGTTTTGAACAAGTGTAACTTTTAAAATATGCATGTTTTGTCTGTATATATTCCACACAATAGACTATTAACTTTTAGTCAGTAGAGACTAATAATTTTAATATGAAAATGTAATGCATAATGACAACATCATGTGCAATGAATGCTCTTGTCAACTCTAAAAACCTGCTTATATTTGAAAAGACTTTTTGGATCATTAGAAACATGCAAGTGACATTACTATACATTGATGTCATTGCAGAAATGGGCAGATCAGGTCTAACATGTTTTTTTTTTAAATTGTGCAACAGGAAGCCCTGCTCCTAGCCCTGTGCCAAAGGACCATATACGGCTTTACAGCATGAGATTCTGCCCTTTTGCCCAACGGACAAGATTGGTGCTCAATGCCAAGAGAATTAAGTGAGTATAAACGCTAATTGGCATTAGTGAGTTATTTGAGGAGAAGTTGGGTATGAAGGTTTTCTGTTGTGCTGAGGGTGTCCATGACATTGCATCAATAAAATCATTTTAAAAATGTTTGGAAAACATTGTTTCTGCTTTGACTGAAAAGAAAAGCCCCTATGAATAATTTTGTCCTAGACACGACATTGTCAACATCAATTTGAAGAATAAGCCTGATTGGTTTTTGGAGAAAAATCCTCTTGGTTTAGTGCCAACGCTGGAGACCCCGAGTGGTCAGGTGATATACGAGTCACCAATCACCTGCGAATACCTGGATGAGGTCTATCCTGAGAAAAAACTGCTCCCATCTGACCCGTTTGAGAGAGCCCAACAGAAAATGCTGTTGGAGCATTTCTCAAAGGTATTTCCCAACTCACTTCCAATACTTCCATATTATATATATATATATATATATGTAGTCTTGCTAGATTGAATGAATTGAACGTTTTCATCAATATGAATGGATGTTCTTTTCAGGTGACTCCCTACTTCTATAAGATCCCTGTTGGCAAGACAAAAGGAGAAGATGTGTCTGCATTTGAAGCAGAACTTAAAGAGAAACTCGCCCAATTTAATGAGGTTGGTTGAAATACCGATAATATTATAATTGAGTGGAATAAAGATCCAATATTGGATTTCTGATGTTAGACGGATGTAAGGAGATACTTTTCCTGTATAAACTCCTGCTTTCTCTATGTTTGTCAGACCCTTGTCAACAAGAAGACCAAGTTTTTTGGAGGAGATTCAATAACAATGATTGACTACATGATGTGGCCATGGTATGAAAGGATGGAGATGATGGACCTGAAGCAGTATGTTTTTATCTTGGTTTTATCACATTTATAGGGTGACCAGATTTCTCATGGTTCAATACGGGACGGGACGGTGTGTGTGTGTGTGTGGGGGGGGGTGATATATAACCACGATATGAGAAATTTTATTTCATGATATCTAAAATTACACACACATATATATATATATATATACACACACACACACACACACCACACGTAAATAATTATTTATTATATAAAAATAAAGAAGCAAATTACAAACCATAAGACAAATACAATAGATACAAATTAAATATATAACACTATAATATATACTATATTTATAATAGTGTTATAAATATATAACACTAGACTAAATAACACTTCTACTACTTGCTCTGATCACCCAGTCGTAAAGAAATTTGGAAATACGGGACAAAACATGATTTTTTCAAAATAAGTCGGGACACTAAAAATAGATCTGAAATACGGGACTGTCCCGGGAAAAACGGGACGTCTGGTCACCCTACACATATATTAAGTGAGAAATAGAGAGAGAGAGAGAGAGAGAGACTATAATAGATGATGGTTATGACAGCAAAGTAAACAAATGCAGGCATTTTACAAAATGGAAAAATAAGACATTAATTTAATTTAAAGATATTTTTCTCAGTAAAAATATTTTACACAAAAAATTAGTATTACATTTAAATTGTTTAAACTAAAGAAGTAAGACACTCAAAATCAGTTAGTGGATTACAAAAATTTAATCAAATTAAATTAGACTCGTGCGAATGATTTCTTTGAATATTAACACTCTTTCTTCATAATTTCCAGCTGCTTGGACGGCACTCCTCAGCTGAAGAAGTGGACTGAACACATGCTGGAGGATCCTGCTGTACAAGCCACAATGTTCAGCACAGACACCTACAAGGTGTTCTACAAATCCTACATGGAAGGAACCCCCGATTATGATTATGGTTTATAGGATAAATCATTGTTCTCTGGTAAAACACACGTCTGTTTTAACAGAAAACATTTCAGATGGTATGTTAATATCCGTCCATCTTTTATACTGTGATCCTGATTAATATAAAAAGAGGATTTCATGCCTGATACATCATTCTTTATGTCCCTTTGACTTGTGGTTTGTATATCAAAAACATAAATCTAAACCTTTGATCTTAAAATCTTATATAACTGGTAGGGTTATAGTGCCTGAGTGATTTTTTTTTTTTTTTACCAATTTTTATTTTTTTTGTATCAGATGAATTATATGCATGAAATAAATTTAAATAATAATGAAACAAAAAACTTTCTGGAGTTCATTCAATAGATGAAATATTCTACACATTATATATAATCTTATTTTTGACTATTCCAATTTCAGACCAGCTTCATTCTTTGATGGCCTGTAAGGAGATTTTCCAGTATAACTGCTGTAGTTATTATACTGGAATATAAATACACTATGCCAACTGCAGGTGCTGTCCCCTGCTCAAGGGTTAAGGTTCTCATTATCACACCTCTCTGGAATTTAACCTGCAGTGTTTGCATTAATGACCCTAATAGCCCTAATCCATTAGGTGTCCACTTGAATCGATATGCACAGCTGCCAAATTTTTATCTCTATGATCACACTTGTAAAAATCGCTTTAATGAGCTTCTGCCTGAAATTAATTCATGTTAGCTAACTGTATAATTCTATTGTCTTGAACTGTTCATTTGTGAAATGAACATTAATGGGGCACATTCACTTCTGATAACAGGTCACTCTAAATTGTAATGTAGACACATTGCATTTTCTGTAAAGCTGCTTTGAAACAATGTGTATTGTGAAAAGCGCTATACAAATAAATTTTAATTGAATTGAATTGAACTTCTCTAATGAGTCTCCATCATACACCAAGTTCTCAGAATATGTGATCCATAATCTTACCAGAAGCAGGTGCCACTGAGGTTTAACATACATGCAGGAAAGATTACCACCTAAATCTGTCTGCCTCAGCCGACCATACCAGAGTCGAAGCAAATAACATAATAGAACTCACCCTCGAGGTGTTCTAAACCTATATGAGTTTCTTTCTTCTGTTAAAGCAGAAGGAGATCTTTTGAAGTATGTGTGTAACAGACTTAAATAGTATGAAAAAAAACCTCTGATAGTCAATGGCTACCATCAACTATTTGGTTACTAATATTGTTCAAAATATTTTCTTCCGTGTTCAAAAGAAGAAACTAAACATCTGAGGGGTTTTTTCTGCAGCAGTCAAAGTTGATTATAAAATGCAGTTAAAGGGGTTAAGTGTGACTTTGCACAACAGAAGCTTTGAGAAGTCAATGTCATAACCTATGACCAAGTGACCCCTTCCCCCCTTTTTTTCTCCAGAAAGGTCTACATACAGACAAATTGGCAAGCTGACTCATTCTGCAGCTGTAGAACTGCAAAAGAAACCTTTGCATGACTTTGCAAGACGCCCACACTAACTAACATAAACGGAGCATTATGTGGAAACAAATGAATAGATTATATAGATGATTTAATAAGATGTTGTACTTGACTTGTTAAATACAGATAAGATAAAAAGTCATTACACAATCCAGAAATCAGCTGTCAACTCTTAGGTCTGCAAAACCATACAAACTATATTAGTCATGGCCATACACTATTATTATAATTAATAATTATTGTGATGTTTGCAGGTCAAACTGTCCCCAACTGGTTTTGTAACAATTTACCAGTATCATACTATTAAAAATATTAACACTGCAAATAGCAAACAGATCAAAACAATAATATAACAAAATTACTTTACAACGAAAACAAAGTAAATAGTATGAAACCACATTTCATTTCACAAACAGTAACAACTTTAATTCACTTTTCAAATTTTCATTTATGTTTGCTTTTGGAGGCTATGTTGGTCGGGTTTTTGCTGTGTATTTGCGGGGTGTTTTAACTGGGACTGTTAACAAATATTAATATTAACTGTATAATAAATATTTAAAGTATTAAGAACACACACTGTTTTTAAATCGTTATTTTATTAAGCAGATTTGTTTAGTTGTATCCTTCCGCTAGAAGATAAAGTCCCTGGCAGAACTACTATGCAAACAACCAAAAAAAACGATCCGTTGTAAGAGTCGCGCAGTGATATGGGGAATATGTGTTCGGCAACATTGATGTTACTATTTTGGTCCGGTATGATCATAGTTGATTGTACAGGAAACATGACACGGCAAAATCAGAGAAATGTACAGTAAATCAGCACATATGGAGATAATAACAGACCTCTGAGCAGTTCATCATTTATAGTCGTTAAATAGTTGAAAAATTGGTATAGCCTACGCTTCAAATGCTTAGCATGATGAAAAGTAACTAAGAATCGTTTATTAAACGTAGTGAACTAGTTTTGAAGAAGTGTTTTATTTTGAAAGTTACATGGGTGTAAGTATGTAGGAGGAGTCATTATCGTCTGCCACACCATTCTTCCATAAAAACTCAACTTTTCAACTAACGTTAACTTCAGTCAGGTCAGCAGGTTCAACAGGTAAGCAAACCTTGAATGAATTTTTGTTTGCTTTTAGTAAAACATATTAAGCATCTATGATAGCCTTGAAAGTATTTTGCCTTTCTTGCCTCCGTGCGCATTATGTAACATCTTTAAATTCTTATCTATAAAACGCCCAAGTTTGTGTAGTCACCATCGAATGTTTTATTTAGGTGAACGCTCTGATCACTATAATGGCTCCATCTCCAAAATGCCAAGGAAAAGGTAAGAGAAAGCAAGGAAATTAGACTCGCTCACAAAGCTTACATTGTTTGATCTATAACTTGTAAATGGAAAAGCATTCATAAAAACATCCAGATATGAATTCACGTTAATCTGCATAGATGTTCAACTAGTTTCATTATCCACAAGAGTTTCATTACCAACCCGGTTGCAGAAAACTCTCCCAGATGTTGTCAAGCCATGACGTTGCGTAATCATTGTTAAAAATGTATTTCTGATAAAAGAGATTATTAGCTCTTAAAATTTAATTCAGAAACAGTTAAGAACCTGGACTTAGTGGCCCACATTATTTTACTGATGAAATTCCATGCATATTATGTAAATAACTTTTTCATATGCATGTACATATTTACATTATTGTGTCCCATGTGTTTCACTTTTGTAACAGCATGTCCTGCTCCTGGACCAGTGCCAAATGGTCTTATTCGGCTCTACAGCATGAGATTTTGTCCATTTGCTCAGAGAGCAAGACTGGTGCTCACTGCCAAGGGAGTTAAGTGAGTGCTAATGTTGACCTGCTGTGCAGTATTGGGTTAGATGGAGTGTTGAGGTGTGCCTAATGTGTACGTATAATATTTAGAGCGTAAATTAGATTTGAGTTTCTTAATTAACATTTTCTGTTTTGGTTGTGAGGAAAATCACTCTTTTAAATATCTATCCACTAACCAATTTTGATTTTATATTCCTTTTACATAGACATGAAATTATCAACATCAATTTGAAGGATAAGCCTGATTGGTTTCTAGAGAAGAATCCTTCAGGGACAGTGCCAGTATTGGAAACCTCAAATGGTCAGGTGATATACGAGTCACCAATCACCTGCGAATACCTGGAAGAGGCCTACCCTGAGAAGAAACTGCTCCCATCCGACCCGTTTGAGAGGGCCCAACAGAAAATGCTGCTGGATCATTATTCAAAGGTAGGCAGTTGGTCATTTTGAAACATGTACCTTTATAAAGCATCTGCCAGTAGAACTGCTGATTTTAATTAAGCTTCTCCATCAGAAATCTCACTGTAATCAGGACATAAGAGTATAGAAATGTACTCTTTATCCATACAGTTCCTAAAAAATCTGAAAGTCTTGGTATCATATTTTTATTATCAGTTAAGGAAACCACAATAACCAGGAAATTAAAACCATAACCACTCAGGAGCATTATTGAAGTATAATCATATTAATGATTTGAATTTCTTTGTTTTTTTGAATTAAGTAAATTTATGCATAGATTTATGGAAATTCATCCTCATTTCAGGTGATTCCATACTTCTATAAGATCTCTATGGGCAAGAAAAGAGGAGAAGACGTCTCAGCAGCTGAAGTTGAATTTACAGATAAAGTCTCCCAACTAAATGAGGTGGGCTGAAATTCCTACACTTTCTGAAAATATATCATAATTTATTAACTGTTTTCCTTTTATATATCTTTTTTTTTCAGTGTCTGGCAAAAAAGAAGACCAAATATTTTGGGGGCAATTCAATCACAATGATTGACTACATGATCTGGCCATGGTTTGAGAGGGCAGAGATGATGGGCGTAAAGCAGTAAGTTTGTTTTTTTTATTAGTGCATATATGCAATATATAATGAATGTATGATAAAAACGCACACATTTTACCCGACAGCAGGAGGAATAATGTGCTAAGTCATAGAGGTTAAGTTAAACAGATATGCAAACAGTGATGAATGACTGAGATTAGTAAAGGTAGGGCTCTGGTTCCAGCTGAGTTGAAAAGCACTTTGGTTCAGTGAACTTTGTGCACACAAGTACTTGTCTTCACAAGTAAACTTCTTGTGAATGCAACCATGCCTTTTGTATGTATTTCTCCAAAGGATAACTTGCTTGTAAACCTAATAGTTCCATATCTCTGTTCGTGTTTCAGTTGTTTGGCCAACACTCCTGAGTTAAGGAAGTGGATTGAATGCATGTTCGAGGATCCAGTGGTCAAAGCCACCATGTTCAGCACAGAGGATCACAAGGTGTTCTTCAACAGCTATATGGATGGAAACCCTAATTATGATCACGGTTTATAGAGTAAAACAGGATGATATCTGTCCATCTGTATGTGTATATTTTTTATCATTACTATTTTCTTAGTGTTAAGTATTTTTATACTGAATTTACAGCAAATGTAGCTTTTAAGCCTTAGACCTTAGAGTAGATCCCAGAGGGCCATGTAAAAAAAAAAAGAAAGGCTACAATAGGTATATTAACATGTTTGTCATTTATACATGAATATAAATAAACCAAATTTACAAACCATAAACATTATGGACAAAACATGTATGCTTGTCTTTATTATTCCTGTAGCTCAAACAGTAGCTATAGCTTGGTGCTAGCAATGCCAAGGTTAGAGGTTCAATTCCCAGGGAAAGCAAGAACTGATCAAATGTATATGTGTACCTTTGGATATAAGCGTCTACTAAATGCATAAGTGTAAATCCCTATATATCTATCACCAGTTTTCTCTTTGGTTGAAAGTGAAATGCTACTGAACCATGCAGTGCATATCGTGGGGTTGCACAGCATGGCTTTCTAGGAGGGGAAACTGCATAAATGTTTGTTTAGTGCATTTCTGATTAAACAAAATCCAAGACAAAGAGTAAAACCAGTGCATTGTACAGGAAAGATAAAAAGGCCCTTTCAAACCTGTGAAACAGCTTCTGCTTGGGCCTGTACATGTCACTGCGCCATTTCTTTAGATGTGCTTGCTGCTCATATTTTGTTTAGGCATTTCAACAATCCCTTATGTTGGCAGACAAGATCAAAACTGATAATACTGCTAAATACTCTGATAATGTTACAGAATGATATCCTTAACATGATATTACATCATTTACAATAACTTCATGGTTCAAAGATCCTGAATCAGCTGCCAGAATGATGATGAATAGCAAGTGAGTGTTTTTTCAACCATGGGCACCTTTGGCCCAGTGGAAAAATAAAATTCCTTAAAATCCTATTATTTTATAGCAGCAACGTCATTTCACTCTCTAATTATGTATTGTGTTTGTTAACATTCTGTGGTGGAAATTACATTTAGAAAATCTTTGTCTTGCTAAGGACAATTTCACAGCAAGCATTTAAGATATTTTAAATACACACTTGTTTTCACTTTTTGCCTGTTTTAACAGAATTACAGCTTGAAATGATGCATGATAAAATAACTGTTCTTAAGCGATACTTAACTTGATTTTCTTAACACATTACATCTTATTTCAACTCCAGAATGCTCTACACTGACACTTTTGCTATAAACTTGATTTTTAATATTATTACAATTAGACGCAAAGTTTGTTTATTGTCATGAATACGACACCGAAACTAAGGAAAAGTTGTAATGTGTACAAATTTATATAAACAGTTTATTCATTTTGGCAAAATAAATATTGAAATGGTTTGTGTATAATTCACTTTGTTGTGATAATTAAAAAATGTAAAGATTAATATTTTTTATGATGGATTTTATATTTGAAGATTGAAAGTGTCAGTCTGGGACAAGAGTAAAACAAAAAAAAGATATATATAACAGGCATTAGAAAAACAAATGCCCATAGTTGAAGAAACACCCAAATATCATCATAGCATCAGTACCAGTCAGTGCTAAACATGTCGTTTGCATTTAAGGTGCAAAACGGCATTATGTAATTAGTCTGTAGAAATCCCCTGCACTCAAAGCCAGATCGGTGAGTATGTCTACGTCTGGTCTGCTAAGCTAATGTCTCACATAACCGTTAGACAAGTGTGGGGTATATTCTTGAACAAGCACAGAGGTATTTCTGACCATCTCTTGAAAATGCTCTTCCATTTTGGCATATACATGCCTCTGCAACACAAGAGGCCTAAACAGGTTTATCGGCTCTGCAGTACGGATTATTTTGGGAACCAGAATTTCAGCTGGGATGCGAGGGTTCCCGACAACAACGTGATAGAGTCTCTTTTCCTCCATGCTTTGCTGAAGGAAGCCGAGTAGATCTCGTAATCTGTGATCGAGATTCTGTGGCTGCCACATCGCAGGACGTTTACTCAACAACAGATGCAAAAGCGCCGTCTTTATATGGTAATTAGAAAAGGCGCTTCTCCCAGTCAAAGCTGTCTGTTTTTTGTGCAAGAAAGAAACTATCTGAAGACAGTGAACATGACACGAATTTGTAGGAAGTTGTTTTGCTAGATGTTTAAGCAGGTTCTTTTCATAAACAGTTAGTGAGAGTTTCCAGTGAGTGTCTGAGGAGTTGCTAATGTCAGATGGGAAATGAGAGATGAGGTAAGCATCCGTGTCCTCAAACTGAACAGCAGGGGTAATGTTAAGAACGACAGTCTTTCCAGACCTAAATCTGATTTTCAGGGCTCCAGGGAAGTCCAGGTTCCGAAACCCCAGCTCAAAATCGTATTTATGAGAGATCTGGCCCCATGCTTTGCTCACCAAGATCTGGAACCATGTCATGATCTGATCTTTCGACAAATATGAGGTGTTCTTTGCACAGAGGAGCTCCACCAAAGTGTGTTCCTCAAGCTTTTCATACTCATTTCTGTTGTGAAGCAGACACAGCATATCATCACCGAGATTGGTTGAGGCACAAACACAGTCTGTGCCATTCCCACCTGGTTTTATTAGTTTAATCCTTCCACATCCTTGCAAGTCCAGTGGGATTTCAGTGGACGGGTCGCACCAGAGCTGAAACTGGAACCTGAATGACCGTGGAGGAGCAAAAGGCACAATGAGGTCACATGTAGGAGGTTTAGACGCTCTCCAGAACTCAAACATATTGCCTATTCCAACAAAGTCCTCGACTTCCAGCTCAGAGTCTCGATCGCTAACACTTCTCAAAGCCTCGAGCAGATCATCTGCAAAGCCCTCGATAAACTCTTGCACTCTCCCGCTCTCGTGGATGAAAGGATGGAAGCGGGTCTTGCAGAAGTTACTTAGGACCCCTTTATCTAGGACTACAGTCTTAGCGCTGAGATATTCGGCACTGGAATCTCCAACTTCATCTTCCATGGGGTCTGGCATTTCAGTAGGGATCATATCCTGCCTGCACACCTCAATTGTGAAGAAAATGACTAGGCAGAGAGCGCTCCAAAAGTACCAACTGTAACTGTCCTGATCACCAATCAGAGCTGTTTCTGTTTGAGAGATCTCCTGTTCCAGGCGCTTCTGTTCGGCCTCCAGCTTCTCCTGGTGCTCCTTCATCCGGGTCAGGAGCTCATCATCTTGCTCAGGGATGGTGGTGTTCTCATTAGGGAAGAGCAGCGGGTGGTTGAGGATAGCGGCTACTACCACCATGCAAACCCGCGTAATAGCACCTTGCATTCTTCACTGTGAGTCTGGGAAAACACACATTTCTGGATTAATGTGAGCTTCTTGAAAGGAAACACAACTTCTACCTTTTGTGAAAACATGTCATTCTTCAGAGTAGTTATTTGTCAACTGTAATACAAAGGACTGTCCTGCACTGGGGAAGGATGTCAGATAACCCAAGTTAAATGTCATAAATTACATGAAGCAGAACTGTTTAAAGATAAAAGTATCCACTGAAAACAAGAGATGTTTAAAAAAAAAAAATCTATATCAGGGGGAAAAAAATCTGTTTAATGACTTTTTATCTCTTATCTTGAGGTCTGGGTAAAAAGAAAAAAAGTGGTACCATCTCATCTCTGTTCAAAGTATTTTGTCATTTTGCCTTAACTGAATCTTAGGAAGGAACCTCATATACACTGAGGAGGACGTTATGTAATTGGTTTATTTATAGTGTGGCACTTGGAGTCTGAGTGATTCTTGGAATGAGGCAGATAAAATTCCATATTTATACAATCTGCAAGCTACTGGCACATTCCATGAATAAGGTACACTTTGGTATCCCATGATTTTTTAAAGCATTAGAGACACAAATTTTGTCAGTCGTTTCAAGTGATATTCAATTCATAGTAGTAAAAATGTAGGACTACTTGTCAAATTTTTTTTATCAATTGTGGCATTTATTTGGACTCTTTATACACCATGGTTAGAAGGCAAGCAAGTATCCCCTTCAGTCTCATTTTCCGCTGAATTTGTCATAACATAGAGAATAAAAAGAAAATAATAAAATGGCTCAAATTTTAATTTGATCTCAATTTTGGCTAATTAAAAAAAAAATTAGGCCCTTTTTTTTTTTTTGTGTACAAAAAAACAAATGACCGTCTATGTGGAACTGCATAAGTAAAACAACACAAAATAACAAAAAAATAGTTTTCAAATAGAGCACATAATGATAGGTAGTTGACTAATAATGTTGAGTTCCAGGAAATGTGTGTGGCGCTGCAAAGTTTCGAACATTCTTCAAACACTAAAGGGCGGAGTTTAGACAACAACAATTTACTCATTAAACAGAGAGAAATCTACAAATAGTTAGACACTATTACAGAAGAAACACTTGTTAACGCGTGCCTGAAATGATTCAAGTCAATGGTAAGTTTATCAGCAAACTGTAGAGGGCGGTGACGCAATAAACCAACGAGCCAGAGCATCTAACAACTTCTCTTTTTAATCAACACAATTGCGTATTTTCTTTTTGACGTCTTAAGATGTTTTACAAAACTCCTGTGGTTTACAAAACTCTTGTTTTTTTTATTTTAATCACAGCTGTTACGGTCTCTTGTTGAATAATCTATGAAAGAGCAGATGGTTACTGCTCGCGCAGCGTGTTCTTTTAGAACAAGAACAGAATAGTAACTTACACTGTAATCCAAGAGTTAAAGTCCAGCGTTGTTCATTGTTTCAGAACGATACTGAACCGACACAAGAGAAAGCGCTTCAATACCGTTACTCCTCTGTTTCCTCATCTGCTCTCACATCCAGGAAGTGACCAATGGGGCCCTTTTCGCTCCTCCATAAAAAGCACGTGGGTCAGTCCCGCTCTTGAGTCACATCATATGTCACACGCACTCCGTCTCCGGGGGTGGTGAAAACATTAACTTTTTATCTCGACGTGAGGAAAAAAAGTATTGAAGTTTTCACAATTTATAGGCCTTGTAGTGAATATTATATGCCTATAGTGTTAATTATGGATGTGCATGCAATTACAAAATAAAAAGGCTTCAATATATGTATAGCCCTGTTAAAGAATCAAAACTATGTTATATATGGCGAAGACAGTAATATCTACAAACGACGGTATTCAAATGTGGTTTTTCGACAAGGCCTTTACGCTGTTTTGTTTCTAGGCTCCTTTTAAGAATGTGCAGCTGCGCAGTGACTAAGGACCCACATGAGGTCGCTACCTCACCAAAGTTCAGCCAGATACACAATACACCTACAATACTGTGATATGAAAGAGTTTGTCAATTAACCCCCGTTGCAATCATCCGTTTGTAGGATCATTTTGAGCTTTCTTTTTAAGGTTATTTTCCTGAGGGTCACGCAATGCGGTAATTATTGAGAAAAATATCCATCCGTTCTCCTTAGCCTGTCCGGTCGCGGGAAAAATATGAAAAATGTAAATATGAAATAGCGTATTTTAAACCATCCGACTATTGAAAGGGAAGAAAGCAACCCTGTTTTAAATAGCTTTAAAGTCAGGTATTCGTGCGCACATTTGGGTGTGGCCAAATGAAGCAGGTGCGCGCGCTCTACACGTGAACCTATCACACTTCAGCACGCAGAGCCTGCGAGATGCGTTAATTTTTGTGAAACTTTCGTCTCCACGACGTGATCCATATAATTACTTTTAAATAAAATTAACCATTTCTCAGTTGAGTTTTTTTTTTTTTGTTTGTCTTTTTTGCAGACTTGATCAGCGCAGATTGCACAACAACGTATTTGGCGGTCGTTATCAGATAAGTAGCCTACGTTTGACACATCTGCAGCCTCTTATAGCTACAACGTAAACTAATTAATGGATCGTTTAAAGTTGGTTCTGCAATATTTCCAGTCAAATTCTGAGTCTATCTCTAATGGTATCTGTATAATATTGTCACTGATAAGCGTCAAGCTGTATACAAGTTTTGATTTCAACTGCCCCTGTTTACCGCAATACAATAAGATGTACGCACTGGGGGTCATGTTAGTTCCTCCAATTATATTGTTCCTTTTGGGAGTGTTAGTCAGTCGTCATACTGGGGTGCTGATGGAAGAGTGGGTCAGACCCCTGGGCAACAGGACAAAAAATCCAGCAGTGGTAAAGTAAGTTTGAAGCTAAATAATATTAATAATACTAATTTATTATTAATATTAATCATATAAAAATATGTATATTATTCTTTTCCCAGATTTTTGCTGTCATCAATGTTGCAACGGGCCCTTCTGGCCCCCATGGTCTGGATTCTGATGACACTCTTGGATGGAAAATGTTTCATCTGTGCATTTAGTATGAATGTGAACCCTAAATATTTCACAGGAATACCAAACAGCACTGGCCTAGAACTGATCAAGATCATGGCTAAGGTGCCTTGCAAAGAAGATGTTATCTTCAAAAACAGCAGTTTTCGGAAAGCTGTCTCACGCTATGTGCGGTGTTACTCTCAGGTGAATGGGTTTTCTCACATTTTTTTGTGCATTTTTTTTTCAGTGCTTACATTGTCTTTAGGCAAGTGAACTGTGATGTCAATGTCATTTTTGACTTGATAGCTGCTAAGTAAGATTGAGCTGTACAAAGTTGACAGGAGCAGACCTTTAGCAAATCTGTAGGTGGTTAAAATCCTTTCATGCTTTGCATAACTAGATGATTCATCTATTCTTGTACAATTTATCTTTTTCTCTAAGGCAATAGGCTGGTCAATCCTCCTTTTCTTCATTTTTTTGGGCGCTGTAGGCCGTGTCCTCAAGCCTTGCTTCAATCACGCCACTTTTCTGCAGACACGCTACTGGAGCAATTACCTGGACATTGAGCAGAAGCTCTTCGATGAGACCTGTGTCCTTCATGCCAGAGATTTTGCCAGAAAATGTGTGGTGCAGTTCTTTGAGAGTATGCGAGAAGACGTGACTGTGAGAATGCCCCTTTCAAATGCACTCAGACCCAGTACAATCCCTAATGAATATGAAGAGGAAGAAGAGGAGCGTCTGCATGGTATAACCAGACAAGATCAGGTGGATAATTTGCTGCAAACCTGGTACGAGTGCAAACCAGAACTGGATGTGACCAAGATGGCCTATAAGCCCAAAGTATGCATCACTTGGGAAGATCACAATGGAAAGGCATTATTCTCTGAAGTGTAAAACTTGAGAACTAATTGGCTAATTAATGTTAATTCAGAAGCAAAACCCTAAAAAGCTTGCACATTGGTGCATTGGATGTATAATTCAGGCCCCCATACGATTCTGAGGCGAAGATGCCTGGATGGAGAATGTTTCATCTGCATATTTAGTATGAATGTAGAACCCAAACATTTTTAATTGTAATGTTACAATCAGATTATTGTTAATTCAGAAAGCTTTGTTTTAACCTTCCTCAAGTGCTTGCATGCTGGTACATTTGAATATGCTGGGATTTAGTTTGTGTATTTTTGCATGTCTCTTTCCACACAATACACAACAACCTCATGGATATGGCTTGTATGCAAAACACCTGAAAACATGTGTATGTAGTAGTCTGTATATATTGTGTATATGTATATTTATTAATAGTATTAAGTAATAAAAATACCATCTTAGCTGCATGGCAGTTAGACCACTGCGTTCTGTGTTTGTATTGTCCATGTTTTGAAATGTACTTTTACCTTCAATACACCTTATGAGTAAGAGAGATTTTGTCTTGAAGTTATGTATTATGCTTGACAGTGAACAATTTAAGCACTGGACAATGCCAGGACAAAAACCACACCCAACTATTTAGTTGAGGATGTGTTAGAGACTTTAAAGGAGGGGCCTGTTACTCATGTGCATCCATGCATTAAAGGGGTCATATGATGCTTTTTTAAAGATCATTATTTGGTGTATTTGGTGTAACAGAATATGTTGACATGCTTTAATGTTCAAAAAACACATTATTTTTCAAATACTGTACATTATTGTAGGTCCTCTATGCCCCGCCTCTCTCAAACGCTTCGTTTTCTACAAAGCCCCTCCTTCCGACAAGCGCAGTCTGCTCTGATTGGCCAGTTGACCCAGTGCATTGTGATTGGCCGAACACCGCAAGCACTCGTCGGAAATGTAACGCCCCTTACCATAATCGCGAGCTTCATCTTTCAAAATAAATGTTAAGACAGTAAATAATGTCAGTTTTACCATCAGTTCAAGCCCAAAAGGGGAACAGAGTCGCATGACAGACACAATGATGAAGCTGGTATGTGTACACAAGCCACGGTTAAGACAGCTGACTCCACTGTGATGTGACCCCCTCTCTCTCTCTGTCACTCCCTCTCTCTCTCTCGTGCTCTCACGCTCTCTCTCTCTCTCACGCGCTCTCTCTCTCTCTCTCTCTCTCACACACACACACACACACAATGCGCAAAACTCCACATTTGAACAGTCAATAGCAAATACTTAAACTAATAACAAAACAGTAGCTGATTCAGAAGCGCCAGATTGTCATAGCAAAGTCAGAATTACCTCCTCCAAATATTTTCACATAGTGAGGTAGATATGTGGGGCGTGTTAGAACGAGCCGTTTTAGGGGGGCGTGGCAGAGTCTTAACTTTGATAAAGAATATCTCTTTGGTTTTGAGACTTTAGTCT
Source organism: Sinocyclocheilus rhinocerous (assembly GCF_001515625.1). NCBI lineage: Eukaryota > Metazoa > Chordata > Actinopteri > Cypriniformes > Cyprinidae > Sinocyclocheilus > Sinocyclocheilus rhinocerous. Next base: position 465,383 of record NW_015633185.1, on the reverse strand, counting down.
TTGCAACTTCAGGGATCTTATCTATGCACAATCAGCTTGTAACACTCCAAAGAGAAAGGAAAACTTGAAATCGCATCATATAACCCCTTTAAAGCGACCTTGTGAACCTTTCCTCACTTTGGACTAAACTCTGCTCTAGCAGTCTTGCTTTCTTTTCTCTCTGACAAGATAGAGCAAGTCTTTGATTATTATAATAAGATTTATCATTTATTATTGCATGCTCAACTTTCCTAGTTTGGTAAACTTTGATCTACTATTTTGCTCTAAAAGGTGAATTGGCTTTTTGAAAATGGATAGGTTTCGGATTATGGTCCAATTTTTGCAAGCCAACCAAGAGTCGTTCATGAATGGCATCTGTGGGATCATGGCTCTGGCAAGCGCTCATATGTATTCCTCTTTTGGGTTAACCTGTCCTTGTCTTCCACACTACAATTATGCGTATGGAATCGGTTCCGTTCCGAATGCCGTTCCGCCAATATGGTTCTTTTTACTTGGATATGTACTTAACAACAACATATCAGTGTTAACTGAAGAATGAAAGAGACCGGTTGGAAAACGCAGGAAAGATCCGGCGGTTTTGCGCTACATGTTCAGCTCCATGACGCAGCGCGCTCTCATCGCTCCGGCTGTATGGATATCCGTGACTTTAATGGATGGCAAGAGCTTTCTTTGTGCTTTCAGCGCCACAGCGGATTTATCCGAGTTCCTCAACGAGAGCTATCAAAGCGTATCCAAAAAGGAGCTTCTGAAATTACAAGCAAGGGTTCCATGCAAAGACGTAGGCCTATTTGATGGACACGAGATTATTTCCAGAGAAGCGGCCACTAGGTACATTCGCTGTTTGTCACAGGTAATGACATTATTTCAAAACTTAATGATGAAATGGGATTTTCTAAATTATCTTACCTAGCCTATTACTATTAACGCTGGGTAAAGCGCAATTTTGTCATTTTGTAAAATTTTGCAAATGTAGGCTAATTTTAAAAGACTAGGCCTACGCAAGGGTTATAACTTATTATTAATTATAGTGTCAAGGTATACATCATGAATCGAAGTTAAAGTTGTTTATCAACAAACAACCAATCATAAACTGTTTTAGTGCTTACCTCATTAAATAGGTCTACAGTATATGGGTGCACATACGTTTTTCAGCCTGGTTCTCATAAGAGAACCTGGAGATTTGGTTTGGTCCTCACACTGCACATAGTGTAACCCATTAAATACAACTATAAAAAATAAATTAATCGTAGTGATAATATTGTTGCACTTTATTTATTTAGTTTTTTTTTTTAATGAAATAATTAAATAATAAAGTGTGATAATAATACTATTACATTTTAAAATAAAAAGGGAGTATTAAATACAAATACAACTATTTTATATTAAACTTTCAAATAAAATGCTAATATTTACTTCTCTGAATGAATTTTCATCATTTTCAAACTTAAAATCAGCAGGCTTTTATTTTGGCGGGTTGCCGGCAAGTAAGTGTATGCGCTTCCGGGTTTAGCGCTGCTGAAGCGCATCAGTGAAATTTCACAGGTTTGCATTGTGCTTTGAAAACGGCAGCGAGTAGCCTAGATTTATTTATCTATTCAGTTTGAATAGAAATCTTACAGTATTACAGTTTGTCGATCTAAAATGGTAATTGTGCATTAACAGCTGTCAACCATGCCAGTACGCAAATGCGCTATCAGAACGTACTAAACAGTGCATTTTTTATTTTGGTCGCGCATGCGCACCTGCGTACCACTTATGTGCACCCCTGTCTATATAGGCTATTCATATGCTTATAGAAACGTCAGTTAATGCACTAGAAACAAGTATGTTTGTACGTTTCATGCGATTTAAAAACAGATTTTCACAATTATACAAGATGTTACTAAAACAGGACAGGTCCAGGATTAGTTATTAAAGGGAAATTATATAGGCCAGGGATTTCAAAGTATAAGAGAAATGATGTAGGCCTATGACATTCAGTTTGATATATGGAAACTATATATTGTCTATATAAAACTAGGCTATATATTATATATAAATATATAAGCTACAACTATATAGCCTATTGTTTTATTTTTAAATTAATCTGTTGCGATGTTTTTTTCTTTCTTTCTTTAGGCCTGTGGATGGACCTTTTAAAAAAAAAAGTGACGTGACATGTGGCCAAGTATGGTTACCCATACTCGGAATTAGTGCTCTGCATTTATCCCATCCAAAGTGCACACACACACACACCGTGAACACACACCCGGAGCAGTGGGCAGCCATTTTTTGCTGGGGAGCAGTTAGGGGTTTGGTGCCTTGCTCAAGGGCACCTCAGTCGTGGTATTGAAAGTGGGAGAGCGCTGTACATTCACTCCCCTCACCTACAATCCCTGCCGGTACGAGACTCGAACCCGCAACCTTTGGGTTACGAGTCCGACTCTCTAACCATTAGGCCACGGCTTCCCATAATGGTAATAACTATAGCAGCCTTCTTGATAAGGGTGATAAGACCTTGTTTTACACAAGCCGCTTTTCTTAAAACCAAATATTGGTTGCACTACATTGATACAGAGCGCAAACTATTTGACGAAACGTGCAAAGAGCACGCTAAGAGCTTCGCTAAGGTCTGCATACAGCAATACTTCGAGAGCATCAGTGGTGAAATCGTTCCACAGTTCCAGCTACCCACAAAGAAAGGGAAAGGTAATAAAGATGATGATGATGGGGAAAAACAGAAGAGTGATGAGGAGAAGCTTCTTGGGATCCGTAAAGAAGACGACATGAATAAAGTCCTGTGGAACTGGCATATATGTAAACCCGCACTAATGCTGAACAAACGCGCCGAAGATATGAATGGACATGCGCACTTGGATAGGCCTACACTCCGCCTCTCAGAAGAGCGCTACACTCACACACCTGTGAAAACAACAGCTGTGGCATACTACTCCAAAGTCTGACTTCACATTTTAATCTTAATCTGAATTGAATGAAGTGGTATTGCAGTAGGCCTACTCACTGTTAAGATCTCGTTTCTATTTATTGCATGCCCTTTCTTATTTTATATCCTCCTGAGACTCAATCATTCGCTAAACATAAGTTGTTTGTTAGGCTACCATAAATAAATGAGAACATAAATAATAAAATATAATGGGCTTTTCTGTGATAAAGCAAGTACGCAGGTGTGACCAATGACAATAATAATAGCCTATGATGACGACGATGTTAATAATGAATGTCACTCTTTTTCTCTATGCAACAAATTAAGTTTGACTAAAATTAAAGTATAGCTAAATTTTGATGTAATCAGTCAGTCATATCAAGGACATTATCAGCAGCTGCTAACGTCACTCCGGAGGTATTCTTTAAGGTATTTAGCCCCATAGATATGTATATGTAGATGCTAAGTTTACAGCACCTGCGGTCTTGAGCTCACGTTTCACTCGCAAATATATTTAGTTACGCTCTTCAGTTTAAAGCAGCAGTATTTATTACTAACTCAGTTACATAATGATTATTTACATAAATGATAGGGGTCCAGGGCCCTATATAGAGAGCCTCAGCAAACTTAGACTTTAAGGTCTAAGATTAGGCCTCAAGATTAATTAAAATGATTTAAAATAAGACAAAAATAACTTTGGAATAAGTTACATCAAATAAAAATCAAGATATTTTTATTTAATTCACCCCTAATTTTTGGGAATTCTAAAATGTATTTATTTACATTTTTAACTATAATTAGTTGCTTATTTTAATGTATGGACACTATCCCAATTTCTGTAAATTGACTTTGAATATTTTTTTGGACAGTGGATGTAGTCAAAAAGGTTGTGAATGTGAACCACAATGGGTGTCTCTTCAGAACTCACTTACTGTGTGGCTCTCCTGTGGCCTGCCAGGGAATCCGTTTCATGACATTGGTTTCCGAGATGATCTCTTTATTCTGAGATGTTCTGTGCACTTCAATGCTCCCATTTGGTATGTCTCCCTAATTAAACACATCTAGTTTAATTCCAAGACCTGCGAAAGGAGTGTCAGATAATTGAGACATGCAAAAAAATAACTGCAACTTAGGAACCACTGTCATATCCATTTTTACTGGGTCTCAGGAGGCAATTTATTTTGAAGAAAATGTTGGATGACATATGTAGCGAGAGAGAAAAATGTTTTTTTTTGCATGTGTCTGATCTTTCTCAATTACTTTAGCCCAACCTGTTTTAGTTAAATGCTTATTAGTTCCATTGGGGCTGAAACCAGATTGTAATTGCTGTTGGTGATTCACTGCGGTATATGTACATAACAGACAGAGCGAGGGAATGAACTCACTGCTTGATTTTGTTTTGTTTTACAATCTGCTTCTGGTTGTACATCATTTTAAAACTTTGTGGATGTGCAGCAAGACCATTTGTACTCCCTGGCAATGAAATGTAAGTCTTCATTTCAGAATTTATTTGATTTTTCAGCTGATATTTGGTTTTCAGTAATTAATTTGAGTGGCACATTGAGGCTTGAGGAAACTTTGCTCAATCAATTGCTTTTATATTAATTGAATGTATGCATTTATTGATCTAGAAATCGCATAAAGAAGCTGTTTCTGTTTTGCCCCTCTTTTCACGTATAACTGTGTCAAAGAACTTACTTGCACATCTGTCTTTGTCATTTTTTAGGTTTAATTTCCAGAGACAGTAATCATCATCAGTGAAAAGAAACTGAGAAAGAGAAACATACCTATATCAAAATAAGATGACTGCTTTCCTCTCAGAATACATCAAATTTATTGCACTTTACTTCAAGAGTAAGGATGTCATGGTCTTCAATGGCCTCATTGGTTTAGAAACAGTGGTTGGTCAGACAGCATACAACATCTTAGCTTTTCACTGTCCGTGTTTACCAAAGAAGAATTACCTGTATGGACTGACTGCCATTGGTGTACCAGCCCTGGCTTTCTTTGTCATCGGGGTGATGCTGAATCAAAGTACCTGGGACATTGTGTCAGAGTGTCGGACCAAAAGATGCAGGAAATTATCACTGACTGCTGCTTTTGCTCTGCTGGGCTCCGTTGTGGGCAGAGCAGTTGTTGTCCCTGTTACCTGGACTGTAATTTCGCTACTGAGAGGGGAGGCGTATGTCTGTGCTTTCAGTGAGTTCATGAACCCCTCATCTTTGGATGGCTTCTTTTCAAGTACACCTGGTCCAGAGATCATGGCCCGGTTTCCGTGTAAGGATGTACTTGCTCCATTTATGAACTACTCAGGAGAGGTTGAGCACCAGTTAAAGTACGAATCCCAGGTACTTGTCACTTTTTATAGTGTTGTTAAACTCCTTAATTGCATGAACACTTCTGATGTACAACCTCTTTTTTTTCTTCATCTAGCTTTTGGGCTGGTTGCTTGTGGGAGTCATCTCCCTCTCCATCTTTGTGCTCCTCTGTCTGAAACACTGCTGCTCTTCTCTTGGCTATCAGTAGGAGGCGTACTGGTCCCAGTACTGCTCCAGCGAACAAGCTCTTTTCCAGCGTACAGCTGAAGTACATGCTAAAAACTATGCGGCTGAAAATGTCAAAAGTTTCTTTGGTTTTGTGGCCTTGGAAGATGAGGAGAAGCAGCTTCTAGAAGACTGCAAGGGAATCAAGAGTGTCATTACCAGAATGGAGTGGAACCGCGTCACAGGGGTTTACATGTACAGAGAGATTGATGACACTCCCATCTACAGCCGCTTAAACAAATGGGACATGTATACAAATGAACATGACTGTTAAGTAATTGACAAAGAAATGGACATTTTGTCCCATGAGTCTGACAAATTAGTGTCTAATTAATGAACAATACTACACACCCAAAAACGAATATCTTTGACATCAAGAAACACCCAAGAAATGTGTGCCACACAGACCATAAAGAAAATAATTGAAAAAATAATCATTGTTACATAACAAATAATTGTTATGTAAATAAAGTACAAAAAGCTTATAATTATTTTCATTTCTAATGCAAAATAGTTTTTCTTTAAAAAAAAAAATCAGATAATTCTCCTGAGAAAAAAATAAACAAAAAAGCTCATACTAAATGATTATAATAATAATAACGTAAATAATGTAAAAAATCATTCAAACTTAGGCAAATAAGCAAAGAAACAAATAATATGTATTTCTGGACAATGCTAGTCTCTTGTTAAAGGCTGTAATGATGATGGCTGTTGCATCATTCAAACCTGCAACTTTTCAAAAATCAGCTCAGTCTTTTTTACCACTGTGCTACAGTCCACAACGTCAGCTTGTTTCTAAACAGACATCAAGTTGAATGTCAAAACATAGTCTATGCATTGCTGAGATGGCCACTGTTGCTGTTAAACTAAGGCAAGCTGTTTTAAATTGTCAGATGGATATTTTGTCAGACATCATTTCAGTTTTGGTGAAGATTTGCAGGTGGATTATTACAGAAATTCTATCAGTTTTACAGTAGGCTATAGTGTACAATTTGTTTTTCTATACTGTACATTGAGGACTGTCCATTATAATGGACACTGAATAATAAAATAATTTTATTTATGTAGGATTAGATATAAAAATATTTTTCTAAATGATTTAGGGCTACATTTAGATCATGGGCTGGATTGGCAATCCGTTTTTTTTTGTTTGTTTGTTTGTTTGCTTTTGGCCCATCATGCAGGGACAGCGGCCCACAGGTTTGTATTATATTGCTTTAACCCTGGAAATATGTGGAAATCGAATGACGAAGTCTATAAACAGGACATTAACAGAGGCCAGAGATGGGACACAAGAATAGATGTGCTAGCAGCGAAAAATACTCTACTGGCACAGGAAGATCACTGTGCACGATGCTCGAAATTTTCAATTTGCACTTAGTGTATAGGCACTCCGAAATTTTTTCTTCCCCTAGCTTGGGCCCCAAGTGCGCATGGGCCCCTGGGCCCCTGGGCTCATGCCCATAATGCCCATTGGATAATCCGGCCATGTGTGAAGCTAAAAGTTTGTTGTCACAACCAAAAAAACAAAGAAACTCCAAACAGAGCAGAGCCCACAAGCAAAAAAGGGAAAACATTAAGAGTCCACAATGAATGGCTTGGCTTTTTTAGAGGTGTAGAGAACTCTGATTTCGAAGAATTCAAAACCGACCCAGAGATGGCTTCTTTCTTACTCAACAGGTAAGATATTTTATTTAACCAACAGATTGCAATAGCTCTCCAACAGTAGTGGGAGTTCATTATATAGTGTTAGCTATTCTAAGGGGTCATTTCGTTATGATTTGCTCTAGCGCATGTTGTTCTAGTTATTTTCAATGATGGACCGTGTAAATTATCAACCTATTGGTTAGCCAAATTAACAACGTTCAGCTGTCAAATTTGTGACCCTTTTAGTCTAGACAGGTTATTTCTTGAGCCTGTGTTTTGGTTGCGTTTCTTCCACAGAGGCTCATCTGACTTGTAAAGTTTTGTAATGTCATCGTAGCAAAGCACAACCAAAACGTTCTTCTGCAAGGCGCATGCAGTTTTATTTACTAGCCGCCAGCTTCAAATTAAGCTTTGACAAATGCTATATTTTTTTCAGAACAGTATGCAGAAAATGATCATGATTTCTGGAGGATATCACTGAATAATTGTCCCAAAATATCACGCTGATCTTTTTGACAGTAATATTACTAATCAGCTGCGGTTCAGATTTAGATTAGCCAGTCAGAATGCGGTCTTTTACCGGGCTTTTTTTTTTTTTTGCCCGTCAGTTTGTATACGCATTTATAGCTGGAAAATGAGAGTGTGATCGATGATGAATTTGGAGCGTTTATAACGAAAATTGTGACATTACCAGCTCACACAGTCAAATGTCCTAAAAGAGATAAAGAAGACATTTTATGAGAAAATGAAAGAGACCAGAATTGACTAAAAAAAGAAACAAGACATTAATGAACAGCGGTGAGGCTTTTCATCACCTGGAGGGATCTTAGAGCATCAAAACGCTTGATACTCAGTTTGCTTTGCTCTTGACAGGTAAACCAAAGGTACCGTTGTTACCTTTGGTTTGTAATTCGGTTTCTACGCGCAAGTTCTACAACTAACAAATAGGCCTATTAAAGCACCTTTAAATATTTCAAGTTCAAGCACTTATGGGTCAGCAGATTTATGTGTGTAATGAATTAATGGCTCATTTTATGTCAAAACAGACACTTAGCCATTAAAATTGTAGTTTAAATTATTTTTGGCCATTTTTGTTATTGTGCAATCCTGTTTTGTCATTAAAAAAATTAATATCAATTCGATCAGATGAGAAAAAGTAATTATTTACATTCAGTTTTGGAGGTGGGGGTTTAGTAAATGGCCAGCCCAGCCTGTTTTAGTTAAATGCTCATACTTTCCACTGGAGCTGGAACCAGATATAGGCTAGTTCCTGCTGATGATTCAGTGCTGCATGCCATGCACACAACGGACAGAGCGAAGGAAAGACCTAACTACTTCAACACAACATGAGCTACCTACAGAAAACTTAAGGACTTCTTTTGCTGTCTGCATTTGTTTGTACATATTTGTAAAACTTTGTGGCTGTTCAGCGAGACCATTTGTACCTCATTGCAATGGAATGTAAGTCTTTCCGTTTCTAAATGGTTTTTAGGTTCTAATTCGGGTGTCATGCTGAGACTTGCCCAGAGGGTCTTTGTTCAAAGAACTTTTCTGCATGAAATCGGTCTTTGAATGTGTATCTCATAATATTCTGATTTGTACACATGCATATTTTTTGTGCCTACGTTTCTCTAGTTTTTAGAGTCTGTTCCTGCTTTTCTGTATGATGGTGTCAGATAACAAAAGAGGACTCTTTAATCTTCTGTCTTTGTCAGTTTTTTAGGTTTACTTTACAGAGACTCTCATAAAGACTGTTTAACCTGCGTTATTTCACATTGAGAAAATCAGGACAAGATGGCTGCACTCATCTCAGAAAACTTCAAATTCGGTGCGCTCTTCTTCAAGAGTAAGGATGTCATGATCTTCAATGGCCTGATAGGTTTAGGGACAGTAGCCAGTCAGACAGTATACAATATTTTTGCATTTCACTGTCCATGTTCACCAAAGAAGAATTACTTGTACGGACTGACTGCCATTGGTGTACCAGCCCTGGCTTTCGTTGTCATCGGAATGATGCTGAATCAAAATACTTGGGACATTGTGTCAGAGTGCCGCACCAGAAAATGTCGGAAATTATCACTGTCTGCTGCTTTTGCTCTGTTGGGCTCTATTTTGGGGAGAGCAGTTGTTGCCCCCATCACTTGGTCAGTTATTTCCCTCCTGAGAGGGGAGGCGTATGTCTGTGCTTTCAGTGAGTTTGTAGACCCCTCTTCTTTGGATCATTTCCCTCCTACTACAAAGACTCCAGAGATCATGGCCCGGTTTCCGTGTAAGGATGTACCTGCTCCATTTATGAACTACTCAAGAGTGATTGAACGCCAGCTAAAATATGAATCCCAGGTATTTATCACTTTAGTTTAATTTTGTTATAGTCTTTAATTAAATATACACTTCTAATTTCATTGGGCATTTACTCAAATCTCTGAAATGTATAACCTCTTTTTTTCTTCTTTTACAGTAAATAATACAGTAAATAATGCACAAATCTGTACATAAATCTTCTGTTCCAGATGTATACCACATTATTATTATGATCATTATTTAAATGTTCTTTCTGTTGTCATCATCATCATCATTATTATTATTATTATTATTTAAAAGTTCTTTCTGTTGTCAATGTCATATATGTATGTATATATGTTTGTACTAAGAGCTCCTAAAAAAACACAACAAATTGTGAATAAAGTTCATTCTGATTCTGATTCTGATTCTGATTTTCTTCATCTAGTTGTTGGGCTGGTTGCTGGTGGGAATCATCTCCCTCGCTGTCTTTCTGCTCCTCTGTCTGAAACACTGCTGCTCTTCTCTTGGCTATCAGCAGGAGGCGTACTGGTCCCAGTATCGTTCCAGCGAACAAACTCTTTTCCAGCGTACAGCTGATGTACATGCTAAATACCATGCTGCTGAATGTGTCAAGAACTTCTTTGGCTTTGTGGCCTTGGAAGATGAGGAGAAGCAGCTTCTAGAAGACTGCAAGGGAATCAAGAGTGTCATTACCAGAATGGAGTGGAACCGCGTCACAGGGGTTTACATGTACAGAGAGATTGATGACACTCCCATCTACAGCCGCTTAAACAAATGGGACATGTATACAAAGGAGAACAACTGTTAGGCAAATGGAAAACATTTGATATATTCTGAATTTTTCATTTATTATATTTTTTATTGTTTGTTGTTGTTGTTCCTTCATGGTAAGCATGCTTGAGTGTTATGTTGATATTTGTCACTGAAGTCTGTAATTCAGATTGTTCGGTTACTTTCTTTCTTTCTTTGTAGAGAGGTGATTGGCAGCTCAAATTGTAATATTTTGATAACACACAATGAACTATTTAGCATCTCTTTTAAGAGACATGATGTACTCTCAGGTTGAGATGGCCTCTTGTTATACTTTGCAAAGCAATAAAGTGTATCTGACAAATTAGTGTCTAATGAATTAATAATAATGCCCGCTACTACATATTTGGTATAATACATTGAAAAGTATGCTTTTCCATAAAGATGGGAAGAATTGTTTAAATGATGTTATTAACTACTACTGACATGTAATTTATGTCATTTAAGAGAGTTAGCAGATGTTCTTATGCAGAATGACCTACAAAACTGCATTAGCAGGGAGTTGTTGGCATTGAGAAAATTATCGCCCCTCCTGGTACTCTATTGGTAACTTCACCTTCATACATGCGTGTAATTTTCACGCCTAGAGGAGGCAAAGCGTGACACTTACACGCATACTCGAGTGGACCAGCGTACCCTGGTGCCATTTTGGAGAGTATCCACTGAACGTAAACAGCGTATGCTATTCTGTGCCGTACCATGGGTGCAGCAGGCGCAATGATATTACGCAGCGCCTGAAAATAGTCCCCAGCACGCTCCCTGTGCAAGCAGGTGGTCATGTTGGTTATGTTGACGGAAGTTAGCCTATTTTCAGGCGCTGTGTAATATAATTGCGCCTGCTGCACCCATACTATGGCAGCAAAGTTCCTTGATTATTACGCCGGAATGAGAGTATAGTTCCAAGCCATATCGGCCTAGAAAATCGCAACTTTTCATTTTCCGTCGGTCTTAGTACACGATGTAACTACAGAAGAGTCAAGTTTTAAATTGGAAAAATATAGAAACTCTTTGGTCATTTTTAAGCGAGATGCTAACGGTCTAATCAGATTCAATGATCTATGCTAAGCTACAGCTAAAAGTGCTACCGCCAGACCCGGAGATTGGCTGAATGGATTCGAAAACGGTAAAACTCAACTGTTTAACTCTAGGGGAGTTGGAAAATGAGCCTATTTTCAAAAATAGTGGAGTGTTCCTTTAAAGAAATGCTTCCTGTACAAATTCAAATAAGTGCTTCTAGTAATCCAGCTCAACCTAGATCCAGCCTACATTCTTAAAAATAAAGGTTCTTTATTGGCATCTATGGTTCCATTAACATTTCATTGCAAATTAGGTTCTTTGTAGTGGAAAAAAATTCTTTAGATTAAAATGTTATTCACGCCATAACAAAATGTTTCTATTAAGAACTGTTCACTGAAATTGTGGGAGCTGGGAGGGTATGTTTTGAACTTGAATTAAGCAGGGATAGGAAGCCATGGAGGGGATGCAGCAGAGATGTGACATGGGAGTACTTGGGAAGGTTGAATATCAGCCGGTCTGCAGCATTCTGCATGAGCTGCAGAGGTTTGATTGCACACACTGGGAGGTTGGCCAGTAGACAGTTGCAGGAGCTGAGACGATAGCAGTTTGGGGCCTATAAGTACCGCCGCTCCCTATACGCAGAGTAGGCTACACAGTTTGCGTATAGGCACCAACTCCCAGGGGTGCACCCACCATCCCAGTTGCTCAAAAAAAATAATACTTTCGTTCTATATTAATATTAATATATGAATATACATAAATACAAATATAAACATGAATATATATACATAATTAGGTTATAAAAAATGCATTTTACGGTGAAAGCAGTAGGCAGTAGGCTATGCACACGTGACGCGCCATTCCCGCATCCGCGCCCGCCCTCTCCTCATGTTTGCGGCTGACTGCAAATGATCAATGATCATAATGGACAACTATGCCCGGAAAAAAAGACATCAGCAGTCCGGCGCAGAGAAAAGAAAAAGTCAAAAAGCCCAAGATGAAGCCCGTGCATCCCTTTCAGGTAGTTACGTTCATAATCCTGTGAAACTTTTTTGGCTATTGACGTTATTTTTATTTGGCTGTTAACGTTTATTAACGTTAATCCATGTTTTAATTATCATATGATGAGCTCATTGACGACTTCGCCTCCAGAAAAAGCAGGAGTGTGCCTTTATAAATTTTGAAATTTGGAATGCTCCAGCAGATCCGTGTTGATTTTCGAAGTGTCTATTTACACTACGTGCAATAGCCCACCTTGCTGGCAGAAGCTATTTACACTAACTCCGCCCACCTACGTTTGATTGGGCTAGTCAACACAGCAAAAGACTATCAGCAAACTACAGCTGGAGATAGTAAAGCGTGTGCTGTGGACGATTTGACGCGATCGACCCGAGTTCGAATTTGCCTTTTGCCGAACTTTTTTTTCTCCCTTTTCAAATCTCGTATCGCATCGGAAAGGCATTTATATTCAATAAAAATGAAGGAAATAATAGAAAAGTTGAAAATAAAGTATCGGGTAGGGTTAGGGTATGTGTAGGGAGGGCTTTATTGTCCCAATAAGATTTTTGATTCAATTTATTATTGTTTATTTTGATAATATTTAATCTTTTAAAAATTTTTATTTAATGTGTGTAATTTTATTTATTTTTATTAATTTTTTTGCTGTAGAGCTACAATTGTAATTTGTAAATAATACAATTTAATTACAATTTATTTATTTATTTACTTTTATGTTTTATTAAAGTTCTATTTTGACCCCTATAGTAGGTGTTTTTTTTATTTCCATAATATTTGGTGGAGGGGGCACAACATTACAATTCTGCTTAGGGCACCCATTTGGCCAGCAGCGGCCCTGCCTATACCACAGTCTGGCAAATGTTTTGCAGGAGGAACCTGCATGATATCACTGTTGTTAGTATGTAGTTTGCAGATGATAGCTCATTGTCCAGTGTGACACCAAGGTCCTTGGCTTTCTGTGTGGGTGGGATTGTCGAGTTGTCTATTAAAATGACAAGGTCTTGGTAAGGGTGTATCTTGGATTGAAGGAACAACAGCTTGTTTTTTTTAATTTTTTTATTTCAGCTTCAGATGATGGGCATTCATCCAGGCAGAGATGATTGCCAAGCATGCAGTGATTTGTGAGGGTATCTGATTGTCAGAGGGTAGGAAAAGAGAGGATCAATAGAGTATTGTTTAAATAAAATTGTCAGTTTAACAGAAGCCATTAGAAGTGATCACATGGTAATTGATTTAGTGTACAGGGAAAATACTGATCCTTGCTCAGTGGGATTGTTGATGAGGTGAAGTGAATCCTTTCATAATATCTGATCATGGGCCCACTGAAGCTGAGAAAGATTTGGTGGTTCACAGTTGCTGGGTTTACATCCAGTGCATTGGAAGCAAATTTACCAATTAAATTCTTAAATGTGCATCAAAAAGCTCACGTGCCTGCATAATTTGCTCAGAGAAAAACATTTTTTTTTTATTTTATTTTCATATATTTCAGAAATATTCCTGGCTCAATTTAGTCAAAGTTAGATAACCAGAAGATGTAAACAATATTTCTTTTAACAATATATATATATATTTTAATTGCTTATTGCTTTTCTGTGTAAAGTTATATCACAGAAGCCATTAGAAGTGATCACATGGTAATTGATTTAGTGTACAGGGAAAATACTGATCCTTGCTCAGTGGGATTGTTGATGAGGTGAAGTGAATCCTTTCATAATATCTGATCATGGGCCCACTGAAGCTGAGAAAGATTTGGTGGTTCACAGTTGCTGGGTTTACATCCAGTGCATTGGAAGCAAATTTACCAATTAAATTCTTAAATGTGCATCAAAAAGCTCACGTGCCTGCATAATTTGCTCAGAGAAAAACATTTTTTTTGATTTTATTTTCATATATTTCAGATATATTCCTGGCTCAATTTAGTCAAAGTTAGATAACCAGAAGATGTAAACAATATTTCTTTTAACAATATATATATATATTTTAATTGCTTATTGCTTTTCTGTGTAAAGTTATATCAGTTTTTGCAACTTTATTGGCATGACAATGCATTGCCATAAACAAAAATAATTTAACCACCTTTAAGCACAAATAATACTCAAAACCAAAGAATTTCTAAGAAGAATTGAGTTTATTCTAATTCTAATTAAAGTAGTTTCATAAAGTTATAAGCTCCACATTTCTTTTAAATCATCCCAAAAATTTGCCCCAATTCACTTTAATTGTGAAAAAAGTGTTGAAAGTGTCTCAACTATTTTTTATTTTTTTTTACATTTTTATTAAAGACAACAAGGCCAAACATTTTTGTCAGTCAACATTATGCCACAAATGCTATCGATTGAGCTTATCTTGACATCTGCAAGGGGTTTTAGCAAAAGCACCTTTTACATAATACACTGATATTGCGCAACATGAATCAGCAGTTGCATATTTCCTGTCTGAACATGAATTAAAAACACTCACTAAACCTGTTAACTAAAACTGTCTAATTAGCTGTGTTTTGTTTGTTTGTTTGTTTATTTATTTATTTATTTTTTCAGTGACGAAATTACTGGCGTCATTGCTTCTGTCACATGCTCTTTTTTCATTTTTTGGCTTTACGGTAAGGTTGCTCTCAGAGTATCCTTAGATTCTATTCTATTTTTTTTCCTCTTGCTTCACACTCTCACTGTTTTCCCTCTGTAGTCTCTTGCTGTTTTCGTGACTGCCAGTCAAGCAAAGTGAATCAACCCTCATTCCCCTCCCAGCCTTGTCTTACACAGACTCATCAGGGAGAGTCTGACTCGGCCTGCCTGTCTGCTCGCCTGGCCACTGTCACCTCCTAATAGCCTTCAGCTGGAGAGAAGTAGGATGAAGAGAGTGAGCACAGGATAGAAAGGGAGAAGGGGAGTGCGAGGAGGGGGCGGGTGAAAGGAGAGCTGTGATCCAGACAGCGAATCACATGAGCAGAGATCTGTTTACAAACTGAGCAGGGGAGAAGTCATCGGCACCATTACGGGGAGGCAGGGCTGCTGGAAAAGGTGAAAGGAAACACACAGGAATCTCATCACTTTGTCTGGAAAATGCATTTTATCCTTTGTGTCTTTGCAGCGGAGAAGCCAGACCAGATGGTGTGAGGAAGACACAGCTTTGAATGGGCTGCATTCACAAGCTCTCGCTCTGACGGCTGTTTGCCACCGCTCTTCCTCTTCCTTTGTTACCGAGGAAAACGCTTGATTGTAACGTGAGGGCGATAATCTTGAGCGAGAAGACTAGAGGAAAGTGGCTGGCGGCAAGAAGGGGTGAGCCTTGTGACAGTGTTTTGAAGATAGACAAAGAAATCTGTGACTCTCTGTAATGTACATTTTCTCTCTCGCTGGTTTGTTATCGTGACTCTACAGAGAGGTAAAAAAAAATGAAAAAAAGCCAGTGACAACAACTTCACGTCAAGCGGAGGTAGATGGTGATCCATTGTTTATGTCAACGACACATTGCAAATCTTTCATATTCTGTGCTGCTGCTTGGTTTTGGATCATGATGCTGGAAAAAAAGAGTGCTTGGTGTTCTTTTAACTTGCCTGTGGTTGAACAAAACATAGATACCAAGAAGTAGGTGTTGATATTTTGTTCCCGTGTTGACACAGGTTTCAACAATGACTGACTTGTCTTTGTAAATATTTCAACACAAAGAAAACAAAATCGTCCTGCCTTCCTTCATACACTAGTGAGGAGCTGGTGAGTGATCATAATGTGTTAACCAGAGGCGCTGAAGATTCAAAGCCTTGTTTTTGTGGTAGGAGTTTTGGGAGTGTAAAACTTGTATTATTCATCTGGTTTTGAGTGAGGGGATCGGCCCACTTCTTTGGCCCGGTTTCAACACTGTCTCCTTGGACACAAGTTACTGGATAATTTTTTATAGCGGAGCAATCTAGCACCTCTCCAGTGGTGTAACGGTGAGTATGAATCATAACCCCCTCCTCCTCCTCCTCCTCCTCTTCCCTTCATTTCTAGTGGCTACATAATATGGACAGCTTTCTAACCATGTGTTATTCACAGAGCCCCGACCCTCCCACTGGCTTTCTATCAATGTTTAACTAAAATCCTCCTTATATTACTACCACCCCCTCCTTCACCCGAAAACCCAAGCCTTTTTACCTTTCTCCTGATTGGCACACTCTCTTCCAAGACCTGAACTTGTGTGCAACCTAGAGAGACACACTTTGTGTCTGTATCTATTGTGTGAGACACAATATTGCGTGGTCGTTTGGCACCATTCGACCCCAAGGTCAGTTATTATTTTTTCCCCCCAAATGGTGCTTCCTGCCTGGGTTGGTGAGACCTTTACATCTCTTGCCTCCCCTCAACCCCGCACAGACAGACCAGATGGTGGCTTTATGACAGAAAGGGTGCACCACTAGTGTTTGTCTTTCTGCACTGACAATTGGCCAAGCTTCACTCTCATTGCCAAACGCTCTCTTGCTCTCTCTTTTGAAAATGCAAATCTCTATACAGTAAGGAAATTAATCACTTAATGGTTGAATAATAAGATATTATCCATTACTTGCATTTAAAAGGCTTGAAATTCTGAAACAGTATTTATAACTCTAAATACTGTTTAAATCACTGTTAACCTGTTTATTTAGTACATTTTCACTCATTAGGAACTACTGGCCCTCAAACAGCAGTTATTTCTGTTTTCTGAAGCATTTGAAAATTGTAGTTGGTTGATATAGTTAAATATTATGGTCTTTTAACCTTTTTTTAAACCCTACTTTCAAAAACGAGCGCTGACATCTTTATGAGTAACTGCAGACTGTACTAAAATAAATAAAATTTTAATTTATAAAAGCATACTTAAGAGCAGTTGTTATAAAGAGCTTTATATATATATATATGAAGAGTTTGGTTCCAAAACGCTATAAATCCATTTTTGATTAATTTGAGTAAAAATATGTTTTCTTTACCAAGAAAGTGGCAAGATGAAAACCACTATTTTCTGTTTCAAACTTTCACATAGCATCTTTAGGTTATAATAACATAAAAAATTCAAATCCAGATATTGATTTTCAAAGATTTATTATAACATTTTATTATTTTTACCCCAAAATTCAATAAATCCATGACACTTTTTTTTCTTCAAAATGCAATAAATCCATTGAATCAAAGTAAAAGTTGTTTTTCATATGTTGAAACTGTTGAAAATACACAACATAGTAAGTTGATCCACATATGACAGCCTCATATACATATATACTAAAAATACATTCAATCAGTCATCTCTCCCAAAATGAATTCAACGGGTAATCTTGTTATGCTATAAATTAATTACAACAATAAAAGAAAATTTCATCATGAACATACATGAACAACAATATCACATTAAACCACAAAAATTCCAATATGACTTTTCCCTTACATTCAATTTCCAAAAGTGCATTCATCTTTGCCATGTTACATTCATTTAGTTGACTAGTGCTATACGCTGTATTAACAAAAACATTAATGGCATAAATAAAAACACACTGACAAGCTACGCAATATCACGTTCATAATCGAATGCGACTCATCTGCGATTATGAACACGATATTGCAGTGATCTACGGCTCTGTGTATTAAATGCCAAAGATTTATTATAAAATTTTATTATTTTTTCCCCAAAATGCAATAAATCATCCATGACACGTTTTTTTTTTTTTTTTAATGCAATAAATCCATTGAATCAATATCAAATTTATTTTTCATATTGAAACTGTTGAAAATACACAACATAGTAAGTTGATCCACATATGACAGCCTCTGAACTTGGTCAATACTAATCTTATATACAGGCACTGGACTAAAAATACATTCAATCAGTCATCGTTCCCAAAATGAATTCAACGGGTAATCTTGTTAATGCTATAAATTAATTACAACAATAAAAGAAAATTTCATCATGAACATAGGCTACATGAACAAGGATATCACATTAGACCACAGAAATTCCAAAATGACATTTCCCTTACATTCAACTTCCAAAAGTGCATTAATCTTTGCCATGTTACATTCATTTAGTTGACTAGTGCTATAGCATTAGTATTGTACGCTGTACAATAATTAGTACGCTGTATTAACAAAAACATTAATGGCATTAATAAAAACACTTACACTGACAAGCTACGCAATATCACGTTCATAATCGAATGCGACTCATCTGCGATTATGAACGCGATATTGCAATGATCTACGGCTCTGTGTATTAAATGCCGCTCCATCTGACTCAAAATGGCGTTTAGGAACCAAACTCTTCATATATATATATATATATATATATATATATATAATAAATGTTTTTATTTTTTGTAGCCAAGCACAATAACAGCATTCCTTTTCTACTGTCGTTGTGCTTCAGCACAATGGAGCGTTTCTTGTCTGCTTTTGTTTCATCTGCAAGCACAGTGAAATGAAGTGTGGATATTCTTTATGCTAACAGTGTTTGGGTCTATGGCAGTTTGAAAATACTGAACGACATTCCGAAAACATTAATATTTTCAGAGAGCCCAGAGCAATATTCATTCTACCAAATTATAGGCTATAGACAAGATGACTGTTTCAATCCCATATACAACTAAAAGCCTATTGCTATTTACATGTATTGCCTTAGGATATAGGTTAAACCATTGTTGTCTAAATAATGTTCAGTGCTCTGGAAATTCTCCCATGTGTGATAAAATAGCTTGAACTCGAAAGTCAACATGGTACACTTGACAAGGACTTTTGGAGGACTTCTACAAGACTTGATTAAGTAAATAAACAACTAGCTAGTTAAATAAATAAAAACACAAGTTGATCATTTTGACAAGTTTTTTCGATCACCACAAAGACAAAGATATGGTTGCATCAAATTGCCTGCAATACACTGCATGAAAATTCTGTCAAATTTTGTATGTGCATATTAACAGCCATAGTATTTTACTGTGATTAAAAAAAAACATAATAAAATGCATTGACATGATAGTTTTTTAGACTTTGTAAGTTTAATTTTACCCTCCTAACTTTTATGAGGTACAGAACATATAGGTGCAATCTATAACTGTACAGTAAATAATGAACTTTAAAACAAAAGCTATTGCACTTATCTGTTGAACACATCACCCAACACCACTGTGACATCTCTTGTTTTTCAGTTTTAAAAGATGTATTAGTGAAAAGTTCATGCTGCTTAGCGAGGTCCAACAATCAGAGCAGTGTTACATGGAGTTGAGAAACACGAGGACAGTCTGCAGGCTCACAGTATGCAATATGCATGCAGGGGCCACTGAGAAGAGTACACATGAGAATCACAGTGATGTGTGTTGTCTTTCAAGGGTCTGAAAGAAAGAAATATGCGACCCACTCACAAAACAGATTCATGATGTATGAGTGATAATCATTTCATAAACATAATTTCAATTGTGTATTCATTTTACTGATTAAAAAAAGGATGAGCAAAAATAAATGCTAAATAGTCATGAGCTCCCATGACTCCCACCACTAACAAATATTTTTGACCAAAATCATGGTTTTGTTTGTTCTCTTGCAGCATGCCTATGTGACGCAGATTACAGACAAGTTCTGCAAAATGACCACAGACATCACCGGCCGTCTTCCACTCAATGTCTATGTCATCATTCTTGGGATAGGCCTCTTCATTTTCATATTGAGCATGATCTTCTGTTGCTACCTGTTCAGGTATCTTAAACTATATAGCAGTTAGTAGTTTCTACAGTGAAAGTGCTGTGGATATTTTCACAAAATAAAGATAAACAGCTGTATTAAACGTCACATGGCAAGTGTATTTATGTAGTATTTTATTTAATAGACAATGATAATTCATTGTCCTTTCCATAGGCATAATAAAGAAAATAAAAAATATAATAAAAGTTCATTTCAAATTATGAAAAAGGAAAAAACAGAAGTAAAAATTTAAATTTAAAATTAAGGAAAATGAATACATGTAATAAGCTGAATGCATTAATACAGTGCAACCAGTAAAGTACAGTACATCAAACTGCTGTAAAGAATGTGCGGGCAAACAATTTTTTTTAACGTATGCTACATTTTTTATATTTCACAGATTGAGGAGACAGGGCACACAAGAACAATATGGATATAATGAGGTGATTTATTTATAATTTTTTTAAAATGTATTTGTTATATATATATATATATACAGACACACACACACACACACACATATAATTTAAAATTAAGGAAAATGAATACATGTAATAAGCTGAATGCATTAATACAGTGCAACCAGTAAAGTACAGTACATCAAACTGCTGTAAAGAATGTGCGGGCAAACAATTTTTTTTAACGTATGCTACATTTTTTATATTTCACAGATTGAGGAGACAGGGCACACAAGAACAATATGGATATAATGAGGTGATTTATTTATAATTTTTTTAAAATGTATTTGTTATATATATATATATATACAGACACACACACACACACACACACATATACTAATTATAAATAATATTATTAATAATTAAACACCTTTTTTCTTACAGGTCATTCTAAAAGGTCCAGGGAAAAAATTGAGTCTTCTTGGAGTAAGGAAATGCCAAAACAATACCTTTAGTTCACTCTAACGTAAAATTCTGACATTTCTATAATTTACTCACCCTCATGTTATTTCAAACCTGTATGACTGACTTACTTCTGTAGAACACAAAACAGAATTTCAGGCTGAATATCCAAACTGATTTTTTCCCTTTATTTAAAAAAAGTAAAACAGGACTAACCATCAACTCTCATATTCCTTCTATAAAAAAGCACCTTGAACATTCTGCTGCATAATTAATTTTTTTGCTCCAGCAAGGTTTGGGATGACAGAGTGAGTAAGAATTTCAATTTTTAGCCAACCATCTACGTTATTGTATTAACAATGTTTGGAACTATTACAATTGTTTTAATTAGAAAATATAAATAATTCAATAAAATATAAATGAATTATAATATATATGTCTCTGTTTTTTTCTTCCATTCTCTTTCACTTTATAGCAGACCTGTGCAGTTTGCCTGGAAGAGTTTCGGAGCCGGGATGAACTAGGGGTTTGCCCCTGTTCTCATGCCTTCCACAAAAAGTAAGATCTTTTAGCATCTTGTCACACTACCCAACCTTTCTCATTATGTTTCTGTATTCTGAAAATAATTTATATAAAAATAAACACTGATTGATGCTTTTACAATATGAACATTTAAAACAACACATTCCTTCAAAAACATTCAAGCATCTAGATTCCTGACACACCGAATGTTATTAGAGGCACTAAAACAAGAACCACAAATGAAGCTGTCAAGGCATTGCAACTGAATTATGAGAATTAGCTTTGAGTAACACCTGTCAGACTTTTCCTTATTCGAAAACATCCTTCAGTTTCAGCCTGTCGTCTTGTGACATGGCCATAATGCATAAAAGCGCTCGAGTCTATAGATAGCTGCTGCATAACAGACCCATCTCTCCTCTTTTCACTTTGTCTCCTGCTAAGGTGTCTGGTGAAGTGGCTGGAAATTCGCAGCGTCTGCCCCATGTGCAACAAGCCCATCTGCAGGCTCCAGCCAGACCCTCCGCAGGGGGCCGAGGGGCCCCAGAACCCCCTGGAAGTGTGACAGAAGAGGGACGACGCTGCTCAGAGATAGACAGCCTCTCGTACACCTAAGAACAGCGTTAAAAAACACCACACTACTGGGGTGGGCGGACTAGTCCCAAATACACAACAACCGCCCCTGTCCACCAATCACCAGATTTCTCCTGCATAGATGGGGGGAGGGAGGGGAAGTGGGATTTTCCCAGTAGAACTGAACTGATGTGCCGTATTCTTGGTCATAATGTAGCTTGCAGCAAGATAAATTGATGCCTTGTGGACTCCAAACAGACAAATATTCAGACCAGGACAGTTGCACACAACATGAGGTCTGAACTGACACTGTGCAATATGTGTGAATTTAAAGAAGTCCTCCTCTAAGATAGACTGTGGTCACTATTACTACCATAAAGGGTCGTGTTTAGGAAGGCCCAGTTACAGAATCCAAAGTGAGGAGCAGCTCACTGGCTGACCTTAAGGATCTGTGAGCTCATCGGATGTTACTCTTGCCAATATTTTGATGTTTGACACTCATAAATGTGTTTGTTTAGAGTCACGTAGGTGTTCTGAGTGCTAAAGGTAGCTCATGGCCTTGATGAGAACCCACACTGTAATGCAGAACCCTCAGAGTCAGATTGGATGAAATTTGGCCTAATTTACTGTAAGTTATTGAAGGTGGATGTTTTGTACTATATATTGCTCTCAATAAAAGTTTCTGTGATGGAACCAGTTTTTGTGTTCATTCACTATGTAAAATAATGTCAAATTTCCATAAATAGAAAACATCTTTATTTTAAAGGATTAGCAATTTATTGCTAACAATAAATTGCAAATGACTCATTTGAAGATATGATCAGCATGTTTCAGTGAGGTCATCTGAAACTATATATATATATATAAATACACACACACACACACACACACACATATATACTTTATATATACACACACACAATTGTTCAAAAGTGTGGGGTCAATAGGATTTTTTAAAGAAATCAATACTTTTATTTAGCAAGGATGCATATTAAATTGAACAAAAGTGGCATTTAATGCAATTATGTTACAAAAGATTTCTGTTGCAAATAAATACTGTTCTTTTCAACTTCCTATTCATCAAATAATCAAGAAAAAATTTATTGCTGTTTCCACAAAAATAATCAGCACAGCTTAGATAATAATGGAAAATTAAGCAAATAATCATATTAGAATGATTTCTGAAGGATCGTGTGGCACTGAAGACTGCAGTAATGGCTGCTGAAAATTCAGCTTTGCCATCACAGGAATAAATTACTTTTTTAAATGTATGAAAATAGAAAACTCTTTTTTATGAATTGTAATAATATTTCACATTATTACTGTTTTTACTGCATTTTTGATTGTACAATTAACACTTTGGTGAGCCTAAGCAATTTCTTTCAAAAACATAAAAAAAAATTGTTTATATATGACAGTCGGTCGTATTCAGAGGGAACATTACTGAAGATACCTTTCTAACCCAAGAAATGGCCTGTTGATGTTACCTAATGTAGTCAGGTTGTTTCAGCATTTTACTGTGTACATTTCCCTTTAAATCCTATCCTTCCTAGAACAGTCTTCATGACTCAGTGCAAAGCAACAAATAGGAACTCATGACTTGGGTGATAACTGAATTATCTTGTTTGAATTGCTCAGAATTTCATATTTGTTGTGATCATTCCTAGTCCACAAGTCTACAAAACACAGTGATGAAAGTCTTGTTATTCTAAAAGCTATGCTGGTGAGCTTCCATAATCTTTGTGACCCAGTATTGCTAGAAGCAGATGAGGAACACAGGGACAGTTTCTCTGAGTGTGACAAGCACCCTTTTTAAAAGGGTAGAATAATATTTCTGAGCTGTACAGACGTACTTGCTAACATATGGTGTGTATCTGCTGCAACATGTTACTTGAGGATGTCTGACACATTGGCAGGCTAAATGTTGCCTATGAAAGTGATAATATACACAAGACTAACTTCACAGCTATGTCAAGATATTAGCATTTTATATGCATAATCACTGGCTTTGCTTTATGGACTGTCATCACACGTTAGCATGTAATTACAATGCTATGATTTACACTAGCTAACCGCATGTAGTGACTCACACAGCAATAAAAAACAAAAAAGGTTCACTTTCCGGTGCTCAAACGGAACACTTCTGTGAGTTCCTCTGACTGCCTGCGAATAGTCAAAATAGAACCTTCTCATCTCTGCTTAAATAGTCTACTCATGAGGGAATTTTTATCTCATCAAGGAGGAAATGGAGTATTTCACTAAATGATTAAATTAGATCTTGTTTATGTAGTAAAATGAATTAAAGCAAATGAAAACAAATTACCTTTAGTAACAGATTACTTGGGTGTCTTTTGGGCGAGCATTGCTGTCTCTGTTTTCATTGTGCTTATGGCGGTTTTACAATTAAACGCGGCGAAAATGCATTTACAAAAGCGTAAACTGAGCACCACCTGGAGGTCAGAATCATGTCTGACAATATTCGGTCACCGCGTCATCAAGTTTCTAAATCATAAAAAAGAAAAAAAGCATGGACAAAAATCAGATACAACATAAAGTATTTATTTGTGTTTATTTTCATAAGAAACCAATCTTCTGAACAAAAAATAAATGAGAATATCAAAAAAAAAAAAAAAAAAATAAAAAAAAAAAAACGTTAAAAAA
>NW_015633185.1:419129-440797 GCF_001515625.1 Sinocyclocheilus rhinocerous | reverse complement strand
AAAAAAAAAAAAAAAAAATCAAAAAAAAAAAACGTTTAAAATAACCACAAAACGATTATCCTATCTACATTTTGAAAATGCCTTTAAGATGTTTATGATTTAGAATGTATGAAAAACTGACATCTTAAAGACGTCTATCAGATGTTTGTACAGAGCAGATGCTTTCCACTTTCCAGATGAAGCGATCTTAGACATCTTGCAGACGTACGTGTGCTATACTCCAAAAAGTTATTGTTTCTACAATTAAACTGGTCAATTTGTATTTATCAATGTCATCCAAAACTAACAAAACAAAACAAAGCAGCCTCGTTTGCGGTTTGAAGAAGATTACCTAATGTTTTATGTAGTAACTTTGCAGTGTTTTATATGGACGGCAGATGGCGATATTTATCATAAAGTAATATAAACAAAGACTGTAGCATAACGCGAATAAGAAGAACTGTCGCGTATCCACATTTTAGGTAAAACCTAATCGACTATTTCCATTGAATATGTATTTAGTCTTCATAAAGTGAATTTGTTGTATGTGTCTTAACATGGGTTGAATTAAAATGAGTGTTTTGAGCTAAGTGAGATGCAGTAATCTCAAACTTCTCTCAGCTGGACTGCTGCAGTTTTTATAAAACAGCTAAACTTTCTGGGATTGTGTAAATAGTGGGAAGTATTAAATCAGATGACAATTTAAAAGAAGGAATGAATTATGTAAGAATATCTGTTGTGTTTTATCTGACGGGGGTGGGGGCATGATGCTGGGAGCCACCAGTTTACAGGGATTGCCAAATATTTTAATTCATACACCTTTACAGGAAAAAGGAATGTGAGTACTTATTAATTAGTGCATTGCAGTTTATCGATACAGCTGTATGTAGTATAACATTACCCCCCATATAGCCTAACCCCCCCCATATAGAGAAGTATAACTCTTCTCTGGAAATTGCTTTATTTTAAAACCAACAAGTTTCTTTATACAGATCTGTAAACTACTGTATATGTAGTGGTGGTTATTTTGTATATCACTGCAAGTAGCTTAGCATAGTTAAGTTAAAATATATTATTTGGTTCCAGAGCGTTCTGACCACTTATGCTGGCATTGCTGTCATTTTTCTGTACTTAAAACTGAAACCGAAGAAAAAGAAGGCAGTTGCTACAAAGTGATGATGAAAATTTTTTGTGAGTAGCCGCATGCAATAAAACATGTGAACATAAAACACACACACACACATATCATTTTAAATTATATATACATATACATACACATTTTTGTAACCAAGCACCAAGCTTGCTTTTATGATTATTTATGCTAATAATTATGAATTATTAGTTAAATGTGCCCGTTTTGTTTAATAACAAAAGTGACGTAAAACTTATTTTTTGTTTGTTTCTCTCCAGGTTCATTGCTGTTATTATTATGCAGTGCATATCTTTAATTGCCCTAGAGTAAAAAAAAAATAATAATAATTATATCTGAAGCAACAACAACTAGGCCTATAAGTCTGTAAAACAGTTATGATTGAACAGTGCTGCTAAAGCAACAGTTATTTATTTTTTATTTTTTGCATTTTATGAAATCTGAAAACATTTTGTTTCCCATCTTGAGCTCCAACAGCATGTTGCAGAGAATGTGTAATTTACATGTACTAAGCTTATTTAAAACTGTTAATATGCACATTGCATCAAATGCAATTTCTTTCAAAATAAATATACAATACTTATAGAAAAAATAAAACAACATGTACATATGTTTCCAAAAATAATAATAATTTTATATAAATTTATTCTTTTGTCTAAATGACTAGCTACAATAAGACGTTGCTTCATTGACCAGCTAAGATTAAACATAGCCAGAAGAGAAAAAAGGTTCAAATAGGCATGAAATTACAAGCACCTTGCTTGACCTAATTACAGTAACTAGCCTCATCTCACCAGATGCCCTATTTTGATGGTGTTGATGGGATGGGGGGTTAAATTCTCATCTTCTATGGGAGTCAGTGTTTACACAATATGCCTCACTTTTCTGAATTACCTCATTGGTCAATATGATTGATGCACACTGATATTGATTATTGCCTGTCTTAGCCTATGGTTTGGCTGCCAGGGTGACATGTTAAGTAGGAGTTTAATCATTGCAACAGATGTGTTTGGAGGATTACACATTCGATTTTTAAGAACATTTTCTCCTCTGGAATCAATGGTAACTGCTTCACGCTTTAAATGAAAATCAGATTTACTAAATCCTGGCTTAAGCTGTTAAACTGATAATAGACCTTCTCACTTTCTCCTCTTCAAGACTGAGTAAATCTTTAATCTGCTTAATACTGTCTTAAAGTTACAGGACTAGTTTGTGACATATGGCCTTTTTGCATAGGGCAGCCTCCGACTCCAGACAAGCCCATCATGTGAATGAGTGAAAAACAAGGCTGTTCTACATGTCTGGACCAAGCCCTTTAAACAACACAAGCAGCAGCTGGCCAGCCATGCCAATCAATGAAATCAAACCAGTGGATTGGATTTATATGCCCAATTGAACAGCAAAATTACTTGTCCAATGCAAAATGACCTGACAGCATGAGCTTATACGGTTTGAACCACAGTCAGCTGGGACATGAATTATGTACAAGATCTTTTGTACAAATGCTTGTCGCAAAACTGATGTACTGATATATGTATTTAGAGCACATATTTTGCCTAGAACTCTATGCATGTAGGAAAATATTTAAAAGAGAAACACTGTATTTTTTTTAAATAAAACTATTATACCTAATATATGTAATTAATATTATGTGTTATAATTAATGTTATATTGAGCATTTTATATACTTAATTATTTATACTGGATAAAGGTACAAAATAATACTTTTTAAAATTAATATCTAAAAACAAATGTAAATATATCTTAAATATAATTAAGAAGAAAATCTTCTCACTGAACCATTAAAGGTAGCAAAGGTAATGTTTATTGTTCAACAGGCTTTTGGGTGAAACTGACTGAATCTAGCCCTGTTTTATTTGATTCACATTGAACAGATTGAGATAGACAGCTTGTCAAAGACTTCTGTCTGTCTCAGTCCCATTGAGACACTTAAATCAATTATTTATTGTCCTAGAAATGTTTTTCATATGGTGCTGTCATCAGTTTATTTCAGTAGTTTATAATGCGGTCTACTAAACATAGAAACGTAATTTTTACAATTTTATATATAAACGTTAATATATATTATAATACATTTTATTATATGAATTTAAATATTCAATTAGTTTTAATGTATTTTTATTATAATTTAATATTAAATGAAATAATATATTTGCAAAATATAATATTGTGAATTTGCTAAATGCATAAATGTCCATTTAATATGACCATAAATGTTAGTATTTAATACATCTGAAATACATTATAAATTTATAGTATAAAACTATACTAATATCTATCTATCTATCTATCACTATTTAATACAGCTAACATACAGTACATTATACATTTATAGGAAAAAATATGACATTATTAATTCATATTAATGATTATATTAAAAGTCTACATAGCACATACAGATAAATGTACATTTTGAGAGCTAGAATCTGATTCCATACAGGCAATTACTTGCATACAATGTTCTTGCCTAAGCGATGCAAAGATGTCATGTTTGCTTAAAGATGCATGCACTTTTAATTAGGTAATGGTCCTTGTCATCCACCCCTGGCTGGTGCAGTGGCCCTGGCCAGATGGTAAGTTATCTATGTTTGTAACGCATGGTTTCAGTGATAGACCAGCCAAAGTTAATTGGAATGTCATTAAAGTTTGAGTTAATGGGGGTTGGGCTGGGGAGCTAGTTTGAGTGCACTAGTCCTGCTGTTGGATATGTGTGTTTCATTAATAATAATGGATGTTTGGATGGAGCAATAAGGGTGGGACTCCACCTGCTGCCACCTGTTAATACTCTATATAAGCATCAGTCATCCTTATGGCAGAGCAGAAGCCTCAAGGACTGCACCACTATCTGGATTTACTTCACTACACGGACAACAAAAGAAACATTACGTCTGAGGAAATTGTCCACCTCAGGATCCGTTCACAAGACCACCGTTGGCCTTTGAGGATCTCTGGCCCAGGAGTCATGAAGCCCTGCAGGCCGAGCTGTGTGGATTCAGGGTCGGAGTCGGACTCCAGAGACTCAGAGAAGTTTGAGAGTGCCATGCGGCGAAGGATGGCGGCCAACGCTCGAGAAAGGAAGAGGATGCAGGGCCTGAACACCGCATTCGACCGCCTCCGCAAAGTGGTTCCTCAGTGGGGTCAGGACAAGAAGCTCTCCAAATACGAGACGCTGCAGATGGCCCTGAGCTACATTATGGCCCTCAACCGAATCCTGACTGATGCCAGCAGACACGTAGCTCCTCAGAAAGACTGGCTGAATCTACAGTTTGACGGCCTACAGCCAGAGACCTATTCTTGCTTTATGCGCTATAACTCCCCTGTGGAAAATGACTGTATGCACTCCTCCTTCTCCTATCACTACGAAAGCCTCTAAGCTCTCACTGAATGATAAGCAATGGTGCGTTCACTTGTATCTTTCTTAGCATAGATACAGGAGTCAGTAAATATGTTCGTATTACTATGTAATATTTTATGTTTTTGGTTCTGGAAATCAAGTGATTAGCTTTAATAGAGTCTGACTCATGAAGTAGAGTTGCTTTAATTGTTGCAAAAAGTTTTTCTGTGCAGTTGTAGAAAATCTTTTATCAGACGTGTCGTAAATATGACTCGATAAAGTCACAGTTGTCAGTGAATCTTTAAGTGAGATGTTTGAATTTTTCATTGCTTTGTATCAAATCTTTGTGTATAGTGTGTGCTCAGCTAAGCCAAATCTGAAAAACATACAAAAAATACACCAATCTTATTTTGCCAAAATGGCATTCTAAATTGCTGTTCAGTTGTTGTTGTTGTTGTTGTTTTCAATAGTTTTTTGGTACTGAATTCAATTAGTAAGAAAGAATATGGAAGGCTAACAATAATAATAAAAATCTGTCTTATAACTATACAGTGTTAGTGTTTTAAACTAGTTTATCCTGTGATTAAACAGGATTTAAAAAATGTTGAAAAAAAAGTGTTTATAGTGCATTTAATCTACAAAATGAACACTGAAATCAAAGACTTTTGTGTCAGTTTAATTTTACTTAATTTTAAACATTTTTCATTTATTTTAAAAATATATTATATAATCATTTCATTCATTCTTTTTAAAAATTAAAGATTTTATTTTAATATAATCCTACTGTAAAATGTAAAAATAAAAACGTTTGAAGGGTAATATGGAGAGAAAAGTGTTACTGTAAGATTGCTGTACTGTCTGTTACTCTTATAATCTAAGAGTAACACTTATATAGGCTATTATACTTATATATATCCTATACCCTAAAAAGAAAAAAAACTTACATCTGTAGACATCCAGAAATGAAGTTTTATTTGCTGCATACTTTTAATGATACTTTTTCATCCATTTTGAAGCAGATTTGCAATAAAAAAAAAATTTTTAAGGTCCAAATCTCTCTGGTGTGCACACCGGACAGATAAACACATTTCAGTGAAGGCCTCTGTGTCCTCAGATAAGACAGCACACCAAACTAATGACTCTGCTGTCAGTTTAGTGAAGGTAGCCTATAAATAATGTTTAAAGGACTGAATGACGTCACGGTTGAATTGTGTGTCCCATGCGTTGTTCACAAAGCAACTTTTAAAGAAGAAAGAAAATTTGATTAAATTTCCTAAAATTACATTTAAATTTAAATAACCAAATATTCAAATAATTTTATTTTGGTTTGGCTCATTATAAACCAACAAAAGGTCCAAAAGACAATGAAAAGACAAAAGACAATGAAAACGTATATTTTCACAGAGCAGCTCAAACTTGACTAGGGCAGTCCTCCTAATTTAGAGAGGAGATTAAACTCTTTGCTGTCCAATGACTGTGTATAACTTGTCTTTTCAGTGCTAATGAGGCGTGAACGGCCAGTGCTCGGCCGAAAGCGTAAAAAAAAAAAAAAAAATTCTGGTAATAATTTAATTAACATTTCTGTGCATCTATATTATGAATGATCTCTGTTTCAGCATGTCTATAACTATGTGACGCAAACTCACATGAGCTCTTTATTGTCAATAACGCTGTTCTAGAATCTCTAGCTTGTGTCTCCGGCCGAAAGCGTGTACATAAATCTAGATCCATCTTAATCCGTTTAGCTTCAGCTGTCATTATGACCAATCATCATGTCATGATCACTATGAACTGAACTCAGTCAAAGACACTTCCTTGCATTTTGTTTCTAATATAGGGCGCTTAAGGTCAAGACATTGTTAATTTTATTTTCAACAAAAATCCTTCATCGTGCAATCATATTAAATAATGTGTTTTTTGAACCTTAAACCTCATAAACACATTTCATTACACCAAATACACAAAATAATGTTATTTTTAGCAGCATCATATGACCCCTTTAATGGCAGGATTGTGTTTTTAATGGATCTGTGAACAAAAGACAAGCCCCTCCTTCCACAGAACCACTGCTCTGCTCTATTTTAGAGTATTCAACAAGAAAGGTATAAATACAGGTGGAGACTATCCTCAGCCAAATCCCTGTTAAATCCAGCTCTCACCACAATGCAAGACCTCAATAACCGGGCGGAGAATCAGCAGGGCAGCACAGTGGCATGCGAGATGGAAAACTTGGGGAAAGGAGTTTGGGTGAATCAGGCCTACAGTGGCTCTCCTGCACCTATCAGACGCCCCATCAGCACCGTCTACAACCCTCAGCTCATGTTCCACAGCTCTTTGGAGAACATGAACCAAATGAATCTGCCTAACCCCTATTTGGCTGAGGATAAAGTGCGAACCAACCCCACAGAGGAGAAGAATGGATGCTGCTCCTTTCTCTTGAGAGCTGTCAAAGGTAAGAAGAACCATGCTTTTTCTGTTTTTCCATGCTATGATGTTTCTAGATTTACTTTAACTTTAAAACTTTAAACGTTTTTATGATTTATTTTATTAAAATAATAATACTTTAAATAATATTGTATTATTGTTATTATTATTATTATTATTATTTTATATTACAATATATTACTATATTACATTTTCAATATTATAACTTTTTTTCCCAACACAAATTACAAGTGTCTGAGTGTTCCTAATACTGCATCAATCATTTTACAAGTGAAATATTTTTGTAAGTTGTAATATTTAAAAATGTCTAATGATAATTAAATGATAAATACATATCTATATTATTATTTAAAGTTAATAACAAATAAATATAAGTAAAAAAGTGTTTGTTTTGGTTTGGTAGGACTGTGGGCAACAGCTCTAAGAAAGAACACAAAGGAGAATCCTGAGCTCAATGTCAAAGCAAATCTCAAAGAACTGCTCATCTACATTGTTTTTCTAGTGGATTTGTGCCTGTGTAAGTATTAGGTTGATTGTATGATATATTTAGACCTTCTCTCCCTGTCTGAATGATGTGTTTGCATCAATGGTTACCAGTTGCACAAACACCTGGAGGATTTGCAGCGCGTTTCTTCATTTGCATGTGTTGTGAGGATTTGCAGCGCATGTGTTGTCAAACTGATGAAGATGTTTTCTTAATTTGCTGGTGTTTTTTCAATTTGCATGTGTTTTCTTAAGTTGCAGCGCGTTGAGCTCTCTCGGCCACCGTAGTTTGGAGTATCAAACCACTAAATGGATTAATTGATAATGGATAAATATATAACCGTGAATATTAAGGTCAGAATCTAAAATTGCTATAGTGTCATTAGCTTGCTCTTCTGTCTTTTTGATTGTACTGAATGTAATCCCATGGTTTTCCATTATACTGTGCTCCATTATGATCCAGAGATGTGTATCAGCCTAAGTGCTTGTTCTAAAATGTCCCCTGCTCTCCTGTATTAAAACACTGCATTGTTCAGGGAAAAATTAGGCCTGAAAGGAACACAAGCGGGACCCTGCTGATAAGAGCTCAGGTCAGGCAATTGCGGCTTTGTCTGTGCTGGAGTCACATTGTTCCTGGGGGCTATTTGTGTGCTCAAACAAATAACCCTTTGCAGCTTTCATGACGTGAGCACTGCTAATGCATCAAACTTGAATGAATTGATGTCCTTTATCTGTGCGATTGTGGAATGGTGTAGCACGTCTGTGCAAAGTTCAATAAGTGATGTGATTGTTTACTGATTGTAATCCTGTTCTCATGCAGTGACCTATGGCATGACCAGCAGCGCCACCTACTATTACACGAAAGCTATGACCGATCTCTTTGTGAACTTACCGGGTGACAGTGGAATCAGCTTTTCCTCCATTGGCACCATGAACGATGTTTGGACAGTGAGTTTAACTGCTTCTCTTACTCAGATGTGAATGAAGATCAGGATTTTAAAGTATACTTATCTATTTATCAAAGTATTAAATAATTTTAACAATAAATTGTTGCTTTTCCTGGTCATTTTTAAAGTACAATTTCAACACAAATTCCACATTTTGGATGTTGCTAATATTGTTTTTGATAGTTTTATGTAATTATGTAATATATCATATATATATATATATATATATATATACACTCACACACTCAAAAAATATACTTTAATTAATTAATTAATATCAAATATATACTTATTTTAAGTATCAAATAAATTTAATAATAAATCTTTGTTTTTGCCTGGACATATAAAATAAACGTTAATTGAAAACAAACAAACAAACAAATATATATATATATAACTACAAAAAATTGCAAAAACACACAAATATGAAAAATATGAAAATAATAAAGCTTTTAGCTTAACATAATATGCTAAAACAAATGTTAAGTTTTTGGTGTTGCTAATATTCTTTATATAATAATATAATATATAATAGTATATATAATATGAAGAATTTTTTATGTAATCCATGTAATGTTTCTATTAGTATTTTAATGTTTTAGATTTGTTGTTTTATATTGTTTGTATAATATTAATGTAGCTTTAAGTATGTTTAATTAGTATTAAAAAACATCATCATAAATGTTTTTCTATTCATGGGACAGATCCAATACAGTATCACAGTCCCTCTGACTGTCATTTTTGTCTCTAATCTTTGCAGTACATGGAGGGTCCATTACTTGACAGCCTGTACTGGACAAAGTGGTATAATGATGAACCTCTTCCGAATGGAAATCAATCCTTCATTTACTATGAGAACATGTTGTTAGGAGTCCCTCGCATTCGACAGCTCAAAGTCAAGAACAACTCCTGCAAGGTGCACAAAGACTTCCAGCAGGAGATCATGGAGTGTTTTGACGTGTACAGCGACAAGAAGGAGGATGACAACATGTTTGGACTGATCAACGGAACAGCGTGAGTGACATTTATGATTAGCAACAGTCATATTTCTCTCTTCAGGGGCTGAAATGTATTTATTTATTAAATATAATCTCATTATTCTTCAGCTGGCAGTACCATTCAGAAAAGGAGATCAAAGGGTCGAATCACTGGGGGTTACTGACCACATACAGCGGAGCAGGATATTATCAAGACCTGGCAAAGACCAGAGAAGAGAGCGCTGCTATCCTGACGGACCTCAAAGACAAACTGTGGCTTGATCGTGGAACTCGGGTTCTTTTCATTGACTTCACTGCATACAATGCCAACATCAATCTCTTCTGCGTTATAAGGTACTTGACCTACATCAACATCCTATAAGCATTCATTTACATTCTTTGCTCTTGTTCTGCATGTCCAAAATTCTATATTTGCTCTGGTTTGCTAGGTTAATCGATAATATTAATAATAATAATAAAATGCATACATCTGTTATTTAACATAAACTGTCCTTTTCAATGTACAAGGCAGACCAAAGATACTCTACTTCTGATTACCTAGGATTATTTAATTTATTTATATATTTATTATAATTTCAATAAATATTAAATATATATAAAATCAAATATAAAAATGATATAAAATAGTAATATTAAAGCACTCGGATTTAATTTGTTATTTTATTCTTGCATATATTTTTTCTTCCTTCAGATTAGTGGTTGAATTTCCAGCTACCGGTGGAGCAATTCCATCCTACCAGATCCGTACTGTAAAGCTGATTCGTTACGTCACCACGTGGGATTTCTTCATCATCGGCTGCGAGATCGTGTTCTGTATCTTCATACTCTATTACATTGTGGAGGAGATTCTGGAATTCCGAATCCACAAACTGTCCCATTTCAACAGCATCTGGAACATACTAGATATAGTAGTGATTCTGGTAGGAGGAAAACTGATCATATCATTATCAAATATTCTGGCCACAATAATAAACAAATCATCATATGATTTGGTAAACATTATTTGACAAGAGCAGACTCCAACCGTAACTGTGTGCTTTTTTTTAACAGCTTGCTTTGGTGGCAATAGTCTTCAGTGCATTTCGGACCATCAAAGTTGATGAGATACTTGGAAACCTTCTAGAAAAGCCTGACATCTATGCTGATTTTGAGTTTCTTGCATTTTGGCAAACCCAGTACAACAACATGAATGCAGTAAATTTGTTTTTTGCTTGGATTAAGGTAATTTCTTTCTTTTTTCTTAAATATACTGTCAAATATATTTTATTAAAGTGACCCATTTTGATATTATGATGGCTTCAATCTTTGCAGATCTTCAAGTACATCAGTTTCAATAAGACGATGACCCAGCTTACATCCACTCTGGCTCGCTGTGCATTAGACATCTTTGGATTCGCCATTATGTTCTTCATTGTGTTCTTTGCATATGCTCAGCTGGGTTATCTGCTCTTTGGAATGGAAGTTGAAACATTCAGCACATTTAACAAGTGCATGTAAGGGATTTTCTTTTTAATTGAATCATATAAAACTAATTTTTATGATTTTTTTTGTGTTTATGAGTCAGGAGCATTAAGAAAATGAATGTTAATGACATATATATATATAATTAACATGTTAATGTTAATCTGTAAATTTCCTCTCTGCAGTTTCACACAGTTTCGAATCATCCTTGGAGATTTCGATTACGATGCCATTGACAGGGCAAACAGAGTACTTGGACCAATATACTTTTTCTCCTATGTGTTCTTTGTCTTCTTTGTGTTACTGGTACGTTCTTCAGGTGCATGTGACTAAATAATTGTTTGTTCTAAATCATAAGTGTCTGCTTATCAATTAACCAGATGAACTGAATTTAACAGAACATGTTTCTGGCCATCATCAATGACACATACTCTGAGGTGAAGTCAGAACTCGCTTCTCAGAAAGATGAGTTCCAGATTGCAGATCTCATCAAACAGGTGAGTCATCCCAGCGCATACAGTAGATACATCTAAAAATATATTCAATGTTTGGAATGCTGTGTGATTTTGGTTGTTTAAATGCATGTGGAAATGATGCTTTAATTTCAGAGTTATGAAAAGACCTTCATGAAACTGAAACTGAAAAAGGAAAAGATCTCTGATGTTCAGAAAGCCCTGGATTCAGGTTCAAGTGAGCTACAGTTTAAAGATTTCAGGGATGCACTGAAAGAGTAAGTCTCAGGTGAAACACTAACACATTCATGTATAGCACCAGCAGAAGTGATGCGGAAGAACTCATGTATTCTGGTTATGTGTCCCACATTTCAGAATGGGTCATGCTGACCATGAGATCTCAGCCGCTTTCTCCAGATTTGACCAAGATGGGAACCAGACTTTGGACAAGCAGGAGCAGGAGAGAATGAAACAAGAGCTGGAGGAAAAAAGGGTGTGTTTGGTTTATATTTCACATGGGCTGGTTTGGCAAGTTAATGTTTCTTCATGGTGACATTAATCTAATATGGAGATTTTGAATATTTATTTTTACATTTACATTTAATCATTTAGCAAACACTTTTATCCAAGGCGACTTACAAATGAGGGCAATAGAAGCAATCAAAACAGCAACAATATATAAGTGTTGTATCAAGTCCTGGTTAGTCTAACGCAGTACACATAGAAGTGCCTTTAGCCTTTTCTTGAAGCTGGCTAAAGACTCAGCTGCTTTTTTATTTTTCTTAATTTCTTTTTCATTCATCTTCTCTTAGGACGCACTCAATGAAGAGCTCCGTAATCTTGAAAACAGTGTTGAATCAGCAGAGGACCACAGAGAGAAGACAGTTCCTCCGGAGGTCTTTCAGAGGTTTGTTTCTCAGCCTCTCTGTGTCAGTAGCAAAACCTGCATGATGTGTTCAGTGTTTAGAATTATTTATATACTATTATAGTATTTATTATTTTGATTTAACTTTTATTTTGACATTTTCAGTGATCATTTTTACTTTTAGTTCAAGTTTTACTAATTGCATGTCCCTTTATCATTTTTATATATTTGTTTTGTTTCTGTTTAGCTTTATTTTTAATTTAGCAACATTTCCAAGTTCCAAGTTTTATTCATGTATATTTTATTTCCGCTTAGTATTAGTTTAAGTTAACAGTAACAACACTGCTCCTGTTTCATTTGCATGGCTTTAGATGTAGATAAATTTCAGGCTGATGCTGTAGTGGTTTTCTGACTTGATTGCTTATGGTTATTTTTGCCTTTCCATTCCAGGCTGGTTCACAAAGTTGCTCTGCTCGAAAATGCTGTGATCACTATATTGTCCAAACTGGATGTTATCATGGAGAAAATGAGACTTCAGGCATTCAACACAGACATGGATAGGCAGACGACTAGAGATAATGTGAGTTTTTAGATCTATAGAAGTTATGACATACCTTCAATGATTTTAGATATGCAATTTTTTAATTTACAAATAAACAACGCTTTTAGAGTAATGAATATATGAATCTGGCATATATTATGGGAAATATATACACGCCATTCTGCTGTATTGTGACAGGAATCAAGACCAGCTTCAGGAGGGAATATTCAGGTAAACCTGGAAAGAGCCTTGGCTCAGGGACCAGCATCCTGGTCATTAGCTGGTCTGATGGGGAATATGAGGAATCGTTTGTATTCAGACGTCGGATGGCCAGTCGTCACTGAGAACAGTAGTTCTGCACGTCACTGATTCATCAAAACCTGAGTTTAAAACTGACTAATAATAGGCTTCATCTAAGCCTGGTCTGTGGATATACAGACGCAGAATGTGACAGTAGAGAGGAAGGTATTACTAACTGTAGAATAGATGTAGTATTCTGTTACCAGCAGCACAGAAATGTATCTGTTCTCCATACTGACTGTTTAACATGTGCAGTTACTGTGGCATATGACTGACAGTCTGATTATCTTCCACTTTAAAGCTTGATTAATGTTGAGCACAGTGTAACTGATGTATTGTGGTGTGTAAAATACATTCCCTCTAGTTTCTGGGAGTTTCAACTCTATCAGGCTAATGACAACTATTCTTCAGACCTTCCTTCCTATTGAAGCATTCATTTCATGACTACTATTAGTTCTTATGAAAGAAATTCTCCTGTAATCTCATGGCTAACAGATTCTTTCCAATCATATAGTATGGAAACTTCACTGAGAGCTAAATTTAGTGAGAATAGTCATGGTTACATTTGACATATTATGAAAAGTCATCAGTGCAATGTGTATTACAGGCTTTGGAAAGTTAATATATACTAATATATAGTTAATATATAGTTTCCTTAAACTCTCTCTTTACTTTGATATGAACCTCTTGTAAATGTATTTTATAGTGTGAAGCATATCAGTGTATATACAAACTACTATAGTACATACATGAATCTTGGAACAATATTGCTTGTATATTTAAAAAGATATTTATCTCTTTCTTCTTTCCTAATTGACATTAACTATATGCAAATAAATAACTGAAACTGCAAAACAAATGGTTATTAATATGTTGAAAGCGGACCATAATTCTGTTTAGAAAAAAAGAAGAAAATGTTTCTTGCCCAATGGTTCATTTATTGAGA
This sequence comes from Sinocyclocheilus rhinocerous, assembly GCF_001515625.1. Classification (NCBI taxonomy): domain Eukaryota; kingdom Metazoa; phylum Chordata; class Actinopteri; order Cypriniformes; family Cyprinidae; genus Sinocyclocheilus; species Sinocyclocheilus rhinocerous. The sequence continues at coordinate 426,875 of NW_015633185.1, read as the reverse complement.
CTCATTTAGACTAAAAAGAAAACTTGAAATGCTAAGATGTATTCAAACATTTCTGCCTTTTACATTCAATGCTTTGAGCAACCTCAATATTATGGTTTGAAACATGCAATTCCTTAACATCCCCAGGAGAAAAAAAAAAAAAAATCCAGACCTTTTCTCTGGCTACTCAAATGGCACGCATATTTGTTAAAACAGCAAAGGGACAAATTTACAGTAGGCTCTAAAATAAATCATACAGCTCTCTACGAGGGTCTCAGTGTTCAACTGAAATATGTGTGTGACTGAGCAAAAATTAAGGCTTGCTTATAAATGTCAGTCACACATGTAACGTTTGACTGACATACGCTGCATTAGTCCTGCAAAAGTCCATCAAGTAGAGCGCATGCTTTGAAACCCTTACTCCAGGCCAAGATATCAAAAGATATTTACAGGTATGGCCATTATGACCCTTTCTCCATAGTGAACGGGAGAGAATTAACTGTCTGTAAATTGGAGTAAAAAGATACATTATACACGCAGTATCAAAGAGCTCTAGAATCGCAGGAGAACGGGGAGCTAATGTGGATTAAATATATACCACTGCACATAGAAATTCATTTACACGTCAACATTTACAAGACACAGGTCCAATGAACCCCCAAAAAGTGCCTTTACTTACATTTGTTTGCCAAGTCAGAATGCAGAATGAATTTTTTTTTGTTGCTGTTTGTTGTGTTTTTGTACAAAATTCAAAGTCCATTCTGTAATGAACAAGCAAACGCATGATCCGCTATTTAGGAAGAGAAAAAAAACAAACAAAAAGAAAATACTTTGTTCAAAAAAACATTTACACCACAGGCTTTCTGCAATGTACCTGTGAAGTTCCTGAAGCTAGGTTTTAAGGGAAAATCAGCAGTTTTCCTCAAGATATGCAGTAAAAAAAGTGTGGGGGGCAAGAGATACAATACAACTCCTCCTATTCCACTAAAACAGAAACAAATCTTGTGAATGAATTGAGATTTCCATTGAAGGCGCTCATCTCAATTGCCTCTTTAATTTAAATTTGAATCTTTACAATAAAGCGATTCCTGCTTCAGATCCAAAGCTTGTAGGGAAAAAGATGATGTGCACTTATTAGTCTTTAGCAACGCTCCCTGTGAGAGCAGGATCTAAAGAAGTGAGAGGCGTGTGTAAAGAAACCAAGGTCAGATCACTGTGTCTGGTACCCAGCCATGCCAAAGTTAGCCTGGTTCATCACTGGTCCAGGCTGAGCCTGAGAGGGTTGAGTCCCAAAACCTCCCACCCAGGCCGGGGACTGTGATTGTCTAGAACAACGAAAAGTGGATGTAAGCATTTTCAAGTTCCTGCATAGGTAAAACATAATACAGAACACACATAAAAATGTAAAAAAAAAAAAAACATACTCTACACCAAATCCTTGCTGATTCCATGTTTGCCCGTACATTCCATAGGATGGCACCTGCCAGCCATTTGTCATGTACTGACCGTATTGTTGAGGATTACCATACATTTGATTCCAGTGTCCCCACTGACCATACTCCATCTGTGATTGCAAAATCAAGAACTTGAGCTTTTTACTTTGTGTGTCTAGGTAAAAACATATGCTGGCCTGATTCAAACAATGTCAGTATGGGAAGAATTTAATACCACATTAAAATGAGATTATGATAAAGCAAATTCAGAGGAATTACCGGCTGAACATTTTTGGCCATGTCAGGTGACTCTTTGCCCCAGTAGCACTTCACAACATGACCTTCGATGGTGGTACCATTCACTGAGACGATGGCATGAGCAGCACTTTCATGAGAGGAGAACCTGAGAGAAAATGATGCTGCTGTATGTAATGATGTCTTCGTCACCATTTGGCTAATTAAATCTTGACGCTCCCTTTAAAAATAACAAATCTATAATGCATAATAGAAATAATACAGAAACTAGAAACATTTCTTATAATTAACAATGTAAAAAAAGAGTTGTGCTGCTTAATATTTTTATAGAAACTAATACTTTTTTTCAGGGACCTTGAATAGAAAGGTCAAAAGAACAGCATTTACTTAAAATAGAAATCTTTTGTAACATTATAAATGTCCTTACTGTAACTACTGATCAATTTAATGCGTCTTTGCCCTTTAAAAAAATTAAAACAAATAAATAACTCACTGACCACAAACGAGGTGTTTTTTTTAAAGCCTTAGATATGTAACAAGACTAAGAGGTTGACATTCTTTTTTACATCATTTTATGCTGCCCCCCTGTTGGGAAAACAGTGAAATATTAGGCTGACATTTGGCCTTTTTGACATTGGCATTTTGCATTCTCCATCATTAAATTATTACTATTATTAAGTACAAATGATATCAGCTATTAAGTACAAGTCATCATCCACTCTGCTCTCTAGATATCAGCCCTTACTGGTTAACCACGACAAGCAACCATTCACTTCTTGAAATATAATTACATGTGCTTCTACAATATTTTACATTACACACAGACTGTGGACAAACTGTCTAAAAACAGAGGAATAGTTGAATGATACCTGATGAAAGAATAACCCTTCTCTGGAAAAACTCTGATCTCCATTATCTGTCCGAAAGGAGAAAACGTCTGTCGCATAAGGTGTTCTGTTTGAAGAGAACAGTGTGAGTCACATGACAAAGCACTAAGAGCGAGCATGCATACTAATACTCAGAACGGGAGAGTAAAAGAGCAAGTGCAGACGTACCTGTGAGACCTGACTGAATGCCACCGCAGTACACCGTGGAGTTCTGAGGACTCGACTGGTTCACCACCTCATCAAATCTCAGCTGCTTGGAGCCGTCTGGAAGTTCCCCCAATTCAGTCACGTTAATTCAGCTCAACTCTAAAGACAGCAAACTAACAAAAGATAGAGTGGATCAAAATCTGGCTTACTGTCTTGCACACTTTTGGGGGCTGGAGGTTTCCGAGTTGCCCAGTTAGTCCGGATTTGCCGTCCACCAAGCCACTGACCCCCCATGTGTACTATGGCATTCTCAGCATCCTAGAAAAGAAGAAACAACAGACTTAAACATAAATTTAAAGTGAAACAAAACTATAATCTCTCAGCAACACTTCTAGTCATTTATTAGTTCATCTGTGTAATTAGGAACTACCCACATAAATGTCCTAGATTGCTTATAATTACTTTTACTAAACTGACTAATATCTTGCACTCAAACAGAAAACCACTCTAACAGTCTGACTCATTCCAGTAGGTTGAATATCTGTAATACTACAGCTAAAATATGAATTGTAGTAAACAGAAATAGAATAACCTTCATTCTGTGTTCCTGTACTGGAGCCTTACCAGTTTGTTATAGAAGGACACAAATCCATACCCCTTTGATTTCCCTGTTGTCATATCCTTCACCACTCGTGCATCCCTGCAAGAAAAACGTAACATTGGAAAAGTCAGTCCACTGACGGCTTGCTAGAGGATCTCAAAAAGAAAGGAACCACACACACACACACAGTACTGTACTGAGAGACACTGTTATGATATCCCAAGTTACTCTAACAAATCTAACTTCTGCATACTCTCTTGATTACTGATACTTAAAAAAAAAAATATATATATATATAAAATAAAAAAACAAGTACAAAGTCATGCAACCTACACTACTGCATGTATATTTAAAAGCTCCTGCAAAGATTTCAACTTTTCCTGTGACACAACATAATGATCCAATCTTCATCTTAATCACTAGTACTTAATCTCTCATATCATCAATGTCATTACCATGCATTCCTAATTTGAACAGTTGTCTCTAATTCTACTCAAGAGTACACAGAAATATCAAAAGAGAAAAGGAATTAAACGGCATACATGGCCTGTTAACAGATTTCTTTATTTTTCCTGGTCAATTCTTTACCACCAATGTGGAGTTTGGGAAGCTGCAAATTTCGAGAAATTAACATTTTCAGAATTTTTGAAGAATCAAACTATCAACACAACTAGGAAAACCATCATAAAACAATTTTTACAAGCAAATATTAATGAATTATCTGAGGTTTGTTCTACACTACGTCATCGTTAATAGGAAAATACTGCAGTATACAAATATGAAAAGCAAAGAGTAAATAGAAAAAAATCTACATCTGAGTTTCCAGAGTGCACAGTTCCTTGCTGTTAGCCTTCAAGCTCCTGTCCAATCCTATGAGCATTTCTGTAAAATAACCAGAGCTCTATTAACTGACACTCAGAGCTAAAGGAGACTCTGAAAAGTTTGCACAGTAGCAGTGTATCATGTTTTTTGTGTTGACAACGAAAAATTTTACTTTTTAGGTAAATCAAAACTACTTACCAATTTTGGAAACGCAATGGAGATTAGTGATAAAATTTTTTAAAGGTGCACTTTACAACAGATCGATCTGGGGACACAATATTGACTATACTGCCCTGTGCTTGCTGATAATAACCATTATGGGACTATTAAAATCATCAATGTAATTAAATATTACATTTACACCAAAATTAAGGTCTCTGAAACACTATGACATCCTGTTCTCAACTGCTGTGACAAACAACTGTGCAGGTTTAAAGAGACATGTAACCGTTTTATATAAAGCTTTCATTACTGACAGAAATGTGACAAAATGTGCCAGCTAATCCCAGCACAAATGACAAATGTAAAGTAAATGTTTATCTTTGCATCAATTTCTTACCAATATATGTAAATGTTAAGAACCACCAACAACAAAAACAATGTTTTTTTAAAGAAAAGAAGTAAGTAAACTTTGAAACTGTTTCCAAGATTTTAGGAAAACAGGGGTTAAAAAAAATAACATACAGAGATAATCTGGCTCAAAGTAACCAAACACCACCAACTTGACATTATTCAGACAAAAGAAAAAAACATTCCACAAAAGGGTGTGACTTCTGGGAACTTACGAGATTTTCCCAAAGGGTGCAAATGCAGCTCTGATGTCATCGGTTGTGATCTCAGGGCTCAAATCTCCCACAAAAGCATGAAAGTGATCTGCAGAAGGATGCCATTTAACACAGGTAACTACATTTAAGTAAATCTAACTTGAAAAATCAACCACTATTGACATAATATAAAATAACTTACTGGATGTGTCTTTCTTCTGACTGCTAGGAGTGGTGGCCCAATTTACCTTGACTTCCTGTTAATAAAATACACTTCTTGAAGGCATTATCGTTGGTAACATGATAATCAGGGTGCAATTATTCACAATAAACATCAAACCACCCTAATCTTGTTATACTTGATGTACCTTTCCCAAAATCTTCCTTCCGTTCATGGCGGCCAAAGCAGCTGCGGCGTCTCTGTGTTCAAAGAACTCCACAAAGCAATACGGATCATTGCTAGTATGCTGCAAAACAGAAAATCCAATAGAGTTCACCGTCCTGCTGCTATCGGATTGCTGAGAAGAAAAGCCAGGAAAATATATTATTGCAAAGTCATGGGTATTGTGTGGAAGATTGTTTAATATTTTCTGTCGTCATTTTGCCATTTTGGTGTCATTTTAAGAAAATGTAAGAAATTATTATTTGTCTGTTCTATGATAGTTTTAAAAAAGCAAATGTATTCCAAATATTAATGCTAATGTAGAGTTTGATAGGCATTTAGACACAAACCCATTTACACTGGAAAAATGAACATTTCAGGGAACATTTGGAAAAGTGTAATTTGTGATGGATGTTTACCTCGGTTATCATTTTACAACTTTTACATGGTCCAATCTGAGTAAATAACTGAAGGATCAAGTTCTCCGTTACATCTCTTGAAAGATTCCCCACATAGCTGAAAATGCAGATAAAACATATACTAAAAAGACAAACAGTAATTACAGATTACTTAACACAATAAGATTATTTAGCATTTTAATAAGATCTACTCTAGGTGTTTTCCAAAAAAAGAAAAAAAAAAAAGAAAGAAAAGTGTATCTATATATGAGCCAGGCATAGATCTGACAGCCCCTTTATGCCCAAATGACCTCAGGACGGGAACACACATTAACGTACCCACCACAACACTAAACTATGTGCGACAGTTAAACATCGAGTTAATTCACGAGAGATTTTTATCCTACATTGTAGAACCAAACACAAAATCCATACTTCTAGAAAAGAACAGCAGGCCTGAGATTAGATAACAGGCCTTTACTAAAACAGAAGACAATGACATGCTCGTTCAAACACATGAATACTGAATATGATAGTTTACTGATGCACATAATAAACCCATATACCATAACTTCTGATATACAATTCAAATTTAGTTATGTTCATTATATTTGCCTTGCATTTAATTGTTTTGATGAATAGCCGGTTTGACTAATTAGCCGCTAGCATAGCTTAAGCATTCTATGGCTACGTTTCCCCACAATCACCGGAAAAAGATTAAACTTTTCTCTCTTTCTGCTGTACGTAAGGCCAGCGATAATGACTGGCCGAAACTCTGCCTATTATAAGCAGTGATTACTAACAGCATACGATGTCAAAAACGTTGGTAGGACGTCGTTTTTGGAGCCAAGTTAGCTGTTAGAAGTGTGTCAGTAGTGCTGTAGATTGAGCCGTTATTCACTGAGCACTGACAGGGTTTGTGTTTTCAGCTACTTACAGGGTTTTTGGGTGGCTCTCGTCTTCCATTCTTGGATGCCGGAAGGAGTGCTAACAAAACTTGTCTTCAGTATCTCAGATGTGGTTTATTTTTAGGATGAACAATACTGGACTGGTGTTATTTTCAATCTTGAGTAGAAAATGGCGGAACCCGGCTAGTCAGGAAGACAGTCACTGCGCATGCGCAGAAACCGCCGGTTCTGGAGGGCGATGGGTCTGATGTTTTTATACAGTCTATGTGATCTGACAGGAAAGGGGAGTTTGACGGTGCTTGTGTAAATGCAGGTGTGAATATATCATGTATCACAGGTATATTACTTGATTATGTGAAGTTGCAGGTTATGTATTTGTATGTTTTTATTCAGCCTAATCTTTCAGGGCTTTTTACCTGGAGGGCCAGTGTCCTGCAGAGTTTAGCTCCAACCCTAATCAAACACACCTGAACCAGCTAATCAAGCTCTTATAGGCATACTAGAAACTTCCATTCAGGTGTGTCGAGGCAAGTTGGAGCTAAACCCTGCAGGACACCGGCCCTCCAGGACCGAGTTTGGACACCCCTGTGTTACAGCGTCAATGAATGCCTGAAGTCTTTGACAAAAAATAACAGAGACGCACTGAACCCAGGTAATATTTAGTGATTATTAGTGTACTGATTACATTGCAGAAATATTGTTCAGGAATGAAAATGTATTTCCCCCATGTTGTGATAGAAAATTAAAATGGTTGCAATGTGTTATATATTTAAGGGCATGTGTGTGTGTTGTTTGATTTTTAGTGTTACATTTTTATAAATGATTATATTTAACATATAGAAATATCCAGGAATTTGACTTCCCACGAATAGCTTGCGTTTGTTTAATTTTTTTTATCAATGTCACAAACCTGGTTTCAGTCCTGATTTTTTTGTATTAATATTTTACATTATTTCATTGTATTAAAAAATAGATTATTGTATTTTGTATATAAATATAATCCAGGGATTAGGCTGCCTCCTCTTAACATAAAAAACAAATTATTTCGGATTATAGAAGCAAAATGGAAAGAAGAGTAGAATGACAGAGATCACACAGGTTTTTCCCTTTACTGTCTGTCTTTACGTTAAAAGCAACAAGCAACAAGTAGCAACAAGGTTTTTTTTGGGT
>NW_015633185.1:400753-417417 GCF_001515625.1 Sinocyclocheilus rhinocerous | reverse complement strand
GAGGCAAGTTGGAGCTAAACCCTGCAGGACACCGGCCCTCCAGGACCGAGTTTGGACACCCCTGTGTTACAGCGTCAATGAATGCCTGAAGTCTTTGACAAAAAATAACAGAGACGCACTGAACCCAGGTAATATTTAGTGATTATTAGTGTACTGATTACATTGCAGAAATATTGTTCAGGAATGAAAATGTATTTCCCCCATGTTGTGATAGAAAATTAAAATGGTTGCAATGTGTTATATATTTAAGGGCATGTGTGTGTGTTGTTTGATTTTTAGTGTTACATTTTTATAAATGATTATATTTAACATATAGAAATATCCAGGAATTTGACTTCCCACGAATAGCTTGCGTTTGTTTAATTTTTTTTATCAATGTCACAAACCTGGTTTCAGTCCTGATTTTTTTGTATTAATATTTTACATTATTTCATTGTATTAAAAAATAGATTATTGTATTTTGTATATAAATATAATCCAGGGATTAGGCTGCCTCCTCTTAACATAAAAAACAAATTATTTCGGATTATAGAAGCAAAATGGAAAGAAGAGTAGAATGACAGAGATCACACAGGTTTTTCCCTTTACTGTCTGTCTTTACGTTAAAAGCAACAAGCAACAAGTAGCAACAAGGTTTTTTTGGGGGGGGGGGGGTTAAAGTGTCAGCGAGGATCTGTGTCGGTCCGGACGGTCAAGGGGTAATTTTTGGTCACACACGTGGGCGTCACAGTGAACCCTCAGCTAGAACTTTCTCGGTAGTCTTCAGAGGGACCTTGCTGCTTCGAGAAACCCGTCCCCGTTTACAGTACGTCATCAAACGGACCCTTTAAAGCGTCTGTGGCGGCTGTAATGGCACAATATTCGGGAGCGAAGCAATATCAGAGTATGAAAACACTGTCTCCAGTCGAAACGATGGCAACTAACGATCCTCTACCACCTGGGTGGGAGATCAAAATTGACCCTCAGACAGGTTGGCCCTTTTTTGTGGATCACAACAATCGCACAACGACGTGGAACGATCCGAGGCATGACACGAAAAAGGTAAAAGATAGATCTTGATTTTGCTTTTGGAAGTTGCGCTGTCAAACGTGAGCGTTTTTCGGGCGATTTTAAAAATGCGGATCAACATATGACGTGCTTTATAGATTACTTGGGCATTATGGCATTTTAGAGGGTGTTTCGTCGAAAAAGACAGTTTTGTTGAGTGCGTAGGCTACGATCCCACTCAGTACATCCACATCATACTTGATCAGACACCGACTGTCTAGAGGAGCCACGCACTTGATATTCGCCGAAGCTCGCCCGTGAATCGCTGTCACCTCTGTGGAAATAGCGCTTCGCGTGCATTTGAACGACCTGACGGCGCATACACGGGCGAAATATATTAGTGTGATGATCTCAGCTGAAGTGATTAGTGTGTGACGCACTGCAGTCATATGTGAGAGTGTTAAAACGACTCCACAATGTTTATTTAAAGCCTCGAGAACTACGCACACTGCGCTTGTTCTCCACATCCCTGGAACCGCACAGCACTAACACGTCCCTCAAAGTTTCCCTTACATGGGATTTCAGAAAGATCCACCCACTCACCGATTCTGTCACTCCCAATGAATGGGCTTGAAAGTTACAAACTGGAAGTGTCAAACTGTTCTCCGCACATCAGGTTCGGGGAGTAAAAAATGTGGGTATGTGGGTGGGGGGGAACACGGGGGCTTGCCAGTTGGCACATTTCATTAGATAGATCAACACTTGTCCGAAGTTAGTGTCACAAAGAATCTGCTGGAAAGACAGCTGCCAGGAGATAAACTGAGCGCTACTCTTGGCGTCTGTCAAAAAAAAAAAAAAAGAGGGCATGAGGTCATATACACTAACCAGCCTATTCTCTCTGTTTATTAGCATCTTGGTTTTGAATCTTTTTATAAAACTACATAACTGTCTTAAATTCATAACATTATAAACCTTAAATCAGGCATCTTTAACCTATTTCAGGCCCTGGACTCCCTAGTGAAAGGAATCGGATGCGTATTGAGTGTTGCATTTTTAGCTTGACCTGTAATAACATGCATATATTGCCACATTAATGTCTTTAACATATTTTGTTATGTTTACAATACAATGCGGAGATTTGTACATTACATTACATTTTTATTTAGGACGGAAAATAAAGCAATTAGCTGAACTTTATGTTTACAATACAATGTGGAGATTTGTACATTACATTACATTTTTATTTAGGATGGAAAATAAAGCAATTTGCTGAACTTTAGCTTCTTAACTTTAAGCATTTAGTAGAAGTTGAGGTCATATTAACGGAATTTCAGCGGAATTTCTCAACCATTGTCAATTGTCAGTAGTGTAGCGACAAATGAAACAGTCACTTTCAAACCAAGCAACTTTCTGCATGGGCTACACAACGAATCATGTGACCAAATTGAACACGAATGAAATCTTCGTGAGGAACTTTTTGCCATAGTTTAATGTGAACTCCCAGTCACGTAGACTCCAATATAAATGACTTGATATCGCTTGCGAAATTTCACTGAGCAACTGTAAATATGACCATAGCTTCATTCAGGAATAATTGCCTCCCTGTTGAAAACCACTGTCTTAAATTATGTAGCAGCTCTGCTGTTTCAACAAAAGAATAGGTGTTTCATGATGATTTGTTAGGGATTTTGTTTCGTTTGATGTTTGTTGTGTCTGTGCAACTCTGATTTACATAGATTAGTAAGGGAGGCCCTCCCCCTCACAAAGAGTATTTTAAGACACAGTGCCAACAGCACAGGAACCCACTGCAAAATGCTACATAGAGTGAGTCATGGCATTAGAATCGACAGCATACAGGGTATATCCTAAGCCAATGCCATCGCTTAACAGTTGCTGTGCACAGTGAGTTTTTTACCCACTCATGTTTGTTCCCGGACTGCCTCATCATTGAGAGAGGGCGGACTGACCTTTGCGTGTCAAACAGATGAGGAGAGAAGACGCGAGACATAAACTGAGGTTTACATTTACGTATTGAACTGAAGCAGTGACTGAACCCACTAAAATGTTGGTTGGTTGCCTGCAATATCATATAATATAATTTTACATTAGACAGATATACAACGGGTGTAATTTGCATATGACTGATTTTGACTAGTTGTAAAAGCCAACAACTTGACTGATTTGACGCTAATAGAAAAAATGTAGCAAGTGTAAAATACTGTTAATCACCACATAATGTGTCATATGGAGTATCTACAGTGGGTACGGAAAGTATTCAGACCCCCTTACATGAGCATTTTTCAGTTTTTCTTTTTTAATAAATCTGCAAAGATGTCAACAATTCTGTGTTTTTCTGTCAATATGGGGTGCTGTGTGTACATTGAGGAAAAAAAATTAACTTAAATGATTTTAGCAAATGGCTGCAATATAACAAAGAGTGAAAAATTTAAGGGGGTCTGAATACTTTCCGTACCCACTGTATATCTAATACAAGAGTGACTTTTAGTTCATAAAATGGTTATCATCATAACTGATAATACTAAGTTAATATAGAAGTTTGAATATCAGATGTTGTGCTTATTAGTAATGCTACTTTTGACTCCTTATATTTTACTCCTTATGTTTGTCGAAGTTTAACTCCCAAAGGTTTGTCCCCATTGTGTGTGACTGTTTAACAATACCATTATTTCCTTTTTCAGTTCAGATTAATCATGAGAATGATGATCTACTGATTGTGCAGGGTTATTTCACAAAAAACATCTACACACCACTATGTCTGGCTTGTTTTTAATATTTTTGGCCATAGCCAAGTCATTGGTGCAAGTCAAAATATTTTGTCATGCTGTCTGTAATTCCATTGTTGATAATTGGAGCTTTTTCAATAACCCAGTCAACCATATGCTTGAGTTATTTGCCTACTCCTGCAAAACAATTTGGCGTATAGCTACTACATACTTCAGCAGAGCCGAACTGAAGAGCATCATCAAGAGGTGTTATATAAGCATTACTGGTATTATGATGCTAAATATTTTGTCTCATCATTACATGAGGATACAACTATTAAGAATACAAATAGTGAGTTAATTTTGAATAGACCTGATCTGTTTACTTATTTTATGTTTTTTATGTGTTTTTCAGATTTTTTTAAATGGCCCCTCTATGTCCCCTGAGTCACCTCAGGACATGCATAAATCCTTTATTCAAGAGATGAGGCAACCAATGCTACGCCAGGGCTACATCCCCATCCCAATCTCCCATGAAAACACTGAACCCAGGCTGCAGCAGTATCCGAGCTTCTCCTACATCCATCCAGTAGTGCAGCAAAATTTGAGAACAGATGGACGTACACCTTCCCCGACCCCAACAGCACACTGTCGGCCTAGATCTCCAGTGCAGGCCCCATCAGAGGCATGTTTGTCTTGCTCACCTGCTTCACACGGGCCTGAGGTAAGACCATTAGGAATCAGATATCTCTATTAAACATGGCAGTCTCTGTCAGGTCAGGCTATGGATTCATTGTGAAAAGTTTGCATTAATTCATGTACTCTGCTTCCGGAGTTTTCATTTATAACTTTTCCTTGGGCCCTGTATTTTCTTTTCAAAATTTGAAAATTTGAGTCTTATAGGTTGCTGAAAAATGACAGCTGCTAAAAGTTGCGATATAAACACACATTAATGCTCAATCATATGTTCTGTCTGTATTTACTGTGGCACTTCACGTTGGTGTTGACCCTCGCTCACATTTTGAATGTTCAAAATAAGTTTATTTAATAGTATTTTATACATATTTTGTATTTTGTTATTTTATGTTAAAAATATTTTATATATTTATAAAAAAAATTCTGTTTATCTTATTTCTTATCTTTATTTAATCAAAAATGCTGTAAAAACAGAAATATTGTGCAATAGTTTTATCTAAAGCAACTTACAAAAAAGGAACAAAGCAACTCATCAAAGAGTCAACAATAGTAGTAATACACAATGCCAGGTTCAAAATTACATTTACTTGAAATAGAATTTTTGCGTCTTAAAATTTTGATCAATTTATTGCTTCCTTGCTGAATGAAAGTATTAATTTCTTTCAAAAAATCATACTTATCCCAAACTTTTGAATGCTAGTGTATACATTTTTAGCTATTTCCGAAATCAAACTGTATTTTTATTTGCATCAGGTTCATCAACCACAGGGCACACACCAACAAATGAGTGGCCTTCATCAACAGCCCCGACCCAGCAATACAGGTCTCCGGGCGGGCTACATCCCCATTCCGGTGATCCATGAGGGTATAGGGTGCGCCTCACAACACCAGCCTAGCCAAAGTTCTCATCCCACGCGAGAAAAAATCCCAATCTACCGTGAACAAGTGCCCATTCAGATTCAACAGAATCGAACTGCCAGTCCTATCCTATTAAGGGCCCAGTCACCAGTCATGTCTCAGATCATGGGAGAGAGACCCCAGGTACGTGTGTTATTTATTAGTATTTATTAATAGCTGTTGATTTACATAAGCTCAAGTCATCTTGTACATTTATGTAACATTTAGTGTGAGAAATACTAGTGTTCAGAATTAATGTATGAAATGTAACTACAGTGAATATGTTACTATACGCCAGGTCCAGCAACACATTGGACACGCAGCAATACCACCTAAAGCTGAACAACCTGTTGAAGAAATTGTCAGAGCGCCTGCATTTGAGATTCCCATTCAAAGAGTGAGTGATGTTCCTCAGCAAATACATCATCAGCCAGTACATCAACAACAACCTACACAAGCACCCCAGCCAAAAGCACAACAACCCGTACCACAGTCACCACAGGTATCAGAGACATCCAATATTACCATACAATTTCCTCCAGCAACAGAACCCCAGGAAACCGCTGCCCCTCAAACACCTCAAGAGGTCCCACCCCCACAATTCCAGCCTGAGGAGACTTCAGAACAAAATCTGTGCCACCCAGGACTGATCAAAGTTCAGCAGATATGGGAACGGGTGGAGAAACTGGCACGAGATGTGAAAAGTTTCGATGGGAAGAAGAATGATAAAAGATACTTGATGCTGGAGGAGATGTTGACCAAACAACTTCTGGCTCTGGACTCGGTAGACCCTGAAGGTCGCCCTGATGTGCGTCAGGCTCGAAGGGATGGCGTCCGCAGAGTTCAAACCATTCTAGATGAACTGGAGATGTTTGGAGAGCCGACGGAAGGGCTGGCTGGTGACCCGTACCCTGAGTCAAGTATGATTCACAAGGCAAACTCAGAGAAGGTCAAGGAGATTTTATAATTGCACAAAGAAGGCACACATTTTTGAGAAGAACACTAATCAGATCTCCATTCTTGTTTTTACTTGCGCAGTTATTATTAGTTGCATGCATGAATAATTGAAGTTTTCTGTTGGAAATGATCTAACGTGATTTGTTTACTGAGTGCAATCATGTGTGCTGTTATGTGATGCTGCTGTTGTCAAATCACACCATGCCAGTGTCTTGTAGCAAAAGACAAAGTGGTGACAGGTTATATTCAAAAACAAATGAAAACGAGGCCTTGAACAGAAGAAAGTATTTTAACGTTCAAAAAGTATCTTTTGTACCATGTTGAATGAATGATAAAATGTTTTTGAATATTCCTTAAGAAGTTGTTAATGAAGAAGTGGGCTGTCATAGTGAAAACTTTTATTTGATTTAAAAAAAAAATGAATGTGTGGGCTACAAAAAAAATATAAAGGCATTTTGAATTTTGGCATATTGGAAGGCATATATATATATATATATATAAATTCATGCCTTTAAATATAACCATTTGAACATCATGCAGGAGAATAATTCATTGTTGAAAGTGAGCTTTGCTGACAGAATTCCCTATGATGGTTTGAATGCTTGCCAGTATTATTATTTGTTGAGTGACAGTGATACAAATGATATATTTTTATTCTATTTTTCTGTGCCAAAATGAACATTTCCAGTATTAAGAATGTTCACCTAAGAATGTTCAAATGTTGAATCTAAATGGTCGCCTTATGATTAAAGCAGTCAGGGTCAGTCCAAAGTTATGGTGATCTATGAACTCGACAGGTACCAAAACAATCCCATTTAATCAACCTTGTACCCTTGAGGAAGGAAACTTAAACACTTGCTCTAAGGGACTAGAAATTAGTGTACCAAAAATTACTTTGTATAATGTGTCAGCTCAATTCTGTTTAAAACAAAGTGCTGTGTCTCACATGACTGTTGTGAGACCTTTTTATCTCAATGACCTGTTACTGACTCGTTCTGAATCGTACTAAACCTGCAAACAAAACTGGTTTCAAATTCTGTTTTGTGAAATAGTATGCAATGTTCAGTGTTCACAGCTTGGTTATTTGCAGTTTGTTAAAATGTCGACATGGTGACATAAGCATGACTGCAAATACAATATAATAAAGCACTTTGCTTACATAAAGTTGCATGGTGTGTAATATACAACCACTTTTTTTTAATGTACACTGTGTAGAGTAACTTTACCATCAAATAGCTTATTAAATATCATTCTACAGTGTTAACAGTATGATAGGGCAAGATTATAGTATTATGCTTACTAAGACTGTCAACATAAAATGCATAAAAATTAAGAATAATGTAATATCATCTGTTTTTAAGAATGATATAATAAACAACAATATTTACAAACAGAGGTATAGTTATAAATGTAGGTCAACCTGAATCACAGTGATTAAAAAAGCTGAGCTATTCATCACAGAAAATTTAAGAAATGAGTCAGCCTTAAAAAATTGAGTCCTATTAGGCATATTTGCAGAAGAAAAGTTTCTTGAAAACTCAAATGAGACCAGGGCATTATGTAATCAGTTGGAGATAATATTACATCTAGATGGCATTTAATTCCTTTTAGGATAAGCTTCAAAGGCTGTAATGTACAAAGGCGTTGTGGAGAGACGCCTACTGCCAGCTACAGCTTTACCAGCCAGACAGCAAGCAATGCTTTACTGACCACTGACTACTGCATCTCTCCAGTCGTTTTAAACTCTAAAAATGCTGGGTTAAAAAGGGACAAACCCAGCTATTGTTTTTTTTTTGACCCAGCGGTTGGGTTGTTTTGAGTCAAAACAACCCAACTGCTGGGTCAAAACAACCCAATAGCTGGGTTTGCCCCTTTTTAACCCAGCGCTGGGTTATATTTAACCCAGCATTTTTAGAGTGTAGGATTGATTCAAAATTTATAAATGAATATAATCTATATTATATTACTATTAATTTAAAAGAAAGCCAAAACAAAAAGGTCGGTGGTCTTATAAAAACATGTTTATAAGGCCTACAATTCTGCGAGTTTCAAGAGGATTTTACTATGTGGTTATTTCATATGAATTTTTTTATATGAATCCTATGGAAACATTGGATTTTTTTTAGGGACCATTCACACAGAACCTGTTTCTGCATTCAGAAACGCGAGGCAGGGCAGCGGAATGAGAAAACACAAAGGCAAGTAACGTGATTTTAATTTATTTATTTATTTTTTGCACTTTTTTTGTGACTTCGTCCGAATGGCACGAAACTGGGCAAAGGTTTTGGCACTTGCTATGTGTGAACATGAAAAAAATGAACATGATTCAAAAAGGTAAATGGTCCTAAAAAAAAGTCACACTTGTTCTTCTCGTGGTCAAAAATGACTGCATTGTAAACAAATGGGAAACAAATTTCAAGTAGTGGAAACGTTTGGAACTCCCAAACAAAATATTTCTGAATGCTCTTTTTTTGTGATATCAACCTCAAATTTGGAACACAACTTGTTTAGATGTATGGCTTTATATTTATATTTCATATAAAATTTGTAAAAAGTATTTTTTGCGCATTTTTCATAATAAAACTTAAACTTAAAATAAACTCACTTTAATTTAACACAATTTCATTTTTAAAAAATGTTTTCACTTAAGCAATAATCTCCAAGTGTCTTAAAAAGAACAATTTAAGTCTGTGCTCCAAAGCTCTCAAAATTTACAGTTTAAGTTGGAAATTTCTTTCATTCAATTATTTGATGCACCATAATGATTCTAAAGAACCTATATAATTCATTTCGCACAGTGCTCGACATACAGATTCATTATTTTAACTTATTTAGACCCACACAACCATAGCTTAATTTATAGGCTTGGCCTAGAATAACGCCAATTTTACAACCATTCAAACATGGCACCAGTATTATATTATTGAATCAGGTCATCGGTTAGCCTATATAAGTGTCTTCAAAAGAGAATTGCAAAGTAACGATCTGACATAAAACAATAGGCTACATCAAAACAAGTAGCCTACTGCAGGTGGGGCATCTCAGTCACAGATGAACTATGATGTTCGGTGTGACGGAGGAAGTCACGTGTGTGTATAAGTGGAGGAAATTGTTTCAGTCGCTGCTGCTCCCCTCAGTGGAAAATATTAGACAGACCGGCACATTTCCGAACCACAGTATCGCCCTTATTAAACTGACATTAAATGCACCGACGATTCATTTTCGATGATCGGCCAGACACGATGCTTTATCAGATTATTATAAACATTTACACAAGTACACAGCTAGCAGGTTAGCTGGCGTCTATTGGGACTGCCAGTGGACGAAAAGCGAAGCTGCTGCATTCCTCGTTTCTCGGATCGGGAACAAATCCAGCGGTTTGGTGTCGGGAAGCTCGTATGTTTTGGTGTTTTGGTGAACATGGAGCTGTTTCAAGCTAAAGATCATTATATTCTCCAGAGCGGAGATAACGCGCTGTGGTGCAGCAGGAAGGATGGATCTATGGCCGTGAGACCAGGTAATTCTTACATTGTAACTCCATCACTTTTTTATACAGTTGTACATGTGTTTCAATGTTTCCGTTTTCTAAGAATGTTCAAATGTTGAATCTAAAAAAACTTGCTGAATATATGGTCGCCTTATGATTAAGGTGCTGGTTTTTTAAAGCAGCCAGGGTCAGTCCAAAGTTATGGTGATCTATGAACTCGAAAGGTACCAAAATCATCCCATTTTATTAACATTGTGCCCTTGAGGAAGGCAACTTAAACACTTGCTCTAAGTGACTAGAAATTAGTGTACCAAAAATGACTTTGTATAATGTGTCAGCTCAGTTCAGTTTAAAACAAAGTGCTATGTCTCACATGACTGTTGTGAGACCTTTTTTTTATCTTAATGACCTGTTACTGACTCTGACTCTGATATCGTACTAATACTGCGAACAAAACCAGTTTCTAAGTCTGTTTTGTGAAATAGTATGCAATGTTCAGTGTTCACAGCTTGGTTATTTGCAGTTTGTTAAAATGTCGACATGGTGACATAAGCATGACTGCAAATACAATATAATAAAGCACTTTGCTTACATAAAGTTGCATGGTGTGTAATATACAACCACTTTTTTTTAATGTACACTGTGTAGAGTAACTTTACCATCAAATAGCTTATTAAATATCATTCTACAGTGTTAACAGTATGATAGGGCAAGATTATAGTATTATGCTTACTAAGACTGTCAACATAAAATGCATAAAAATTAAGAATAATGTAATATCATCTGTTTTTAAGAATGATATAATAAACAACAATATTTACAAACAGAGGTATAGTTATAAATGTAGGTCAACCTGAATCACAGTGATTAAAAAAGCTGAGCTATTCATCACAGAAAATTTAAGAAATGAGTCAGCCTTAAAAAATGGAGTCCTATTAGGCATATTTGCAGAAGAAAAGTTTCTTGAAAACTCAAATGAGACCAGGGCATTATGTAATCAGTTGGAGATAATATTACATCTAGATGGCATTTAATTCCTTTTAGGATAAGCTTCAAAGGCTGTAATGTACAAAGGCGTTGTGGAAAGACGCCTACTGCCAGATACATCTTTACCAGTCAGACAGCGAACAATGCTTCACTGACCACTGACTACTGCGTCTCTCTAGTCATTTTAGGATTGTTTCAAAGAATATAAATTAATATAATCTATATTATATTACTATTAATATATTAATAAAAAAAGAAAGTCAAAACAAAAAGGTTGGTGGTCTTATAAAAGCATGTTTCATGAGAAAATGTAACTATTTTACTATGTGGTTATTTCATATGAATTTGTATGTTATGAATCCTATGGAAACATTCGGTTTTTAGAAAAAAATTTATGTATTAAGGTCCATCCCATCTCAAACCTTACCATCAATGGGGCAAGCGGCGCCTCCAGGAAATTTTTAAAGGGGTAGCCAGAGAGGCACACTAAAAATCCTGGGGTGGCACATTAAAATGTTCACTAAAAAAGTATTTTTTAGGGTCAGACATGTATGGTGCCAGCCGCGCCAATGAGTGATATAAAAGTAGGAAAAACGTACAGATGAGATTGTACAATTTCATACGAATCAGCCACCAAATCACCAAAAACAGAGTGTTTTCCAGAGAGTTTTTCCCAACATTTCAAAAGTTAGTTAGGGCCTGTATTTTTTTTACTTCATTGAAATGGCACGAAACTTGGCAAAGGTTTTGGCACTTGCTATGTGAACACAAAAAAAATTATGAAAAAAAAAAAACTTTAACGAATGCTCTTTTTTTGTGATATCAACCTCAAATTTGGAACACAGCTTGTTTAGATGTATTGGCTTTGATTTTCAAAGTTTATATTTTCATATAAAATTTGAAAATAGTATTTTTGTGCATTTTTCATAACAGTAAACTTAAACTTCTATAACTCACTTTTATTTAACACTACAGTTTCACTTTTTATACTTTTTTCACTTAAGCAATAATCTGCCAAGTGTGGTATTTAAAAGGACACCAAACTTAAGTCTGTGCTCCAAAGCCCTCAAGATTTAGCTACAGTTTAAGTTGGAACTTTTATTCATTCAATCATTTGTTGCACAATAATGATACTAAAGAACACAATTAATTTCGCACACTGCTCGACATACTGATTCATTATTTTAACTTATTTAGACCCACATAACTAATTTATCTAGAATAATGGCAACTTTTACAACCATTCAAACATGGCATCAGTATTATATTATTGAAACAGGTCATCAGTTATATAAGTGTCTCCAAAATAGAATTGCAAAGTAACGATCTAACATAAAACAATACATCAAAACAAGTACTGCAGGTGGGGCATCTCAGTCACAGATGAACTATGATGTTCGGTGTGACGGAGGAAGTCACGTGTGTGTATAACTGGAGGAAATTGTTTCAGTCACTGCTGCTCCCCTCAGTGGCAAATATTAGACGGACCGGCACATTTCTGAACCACAGTATCGCCCTTATTAAACTCACATTAAATGCACCGCCGATTCATTTTCGATGATCGGCCAGTAGCTGACATAGAGACACGATGCTTTATCAGATTATTATAAACATTTACACAAGTACACAGCTAGCAGGTTAGCTGGCGTCTATTGGGACTGCCAGTGGACGAAAAGCGAAGCTGCTGCATTCCTCGTTTCTCGGATCGGGAACAAATCCAGCGGTGTGGTGTCGGGAAGCTCGTATGTTTTGGTGTTTTGGTGAACATGGAGCTGTTTCAAGCTAAAGATCATTATATTCTCCAGAGCGGAGATAACGCGCTGTGGTGCAGCAGGAAGGATGGATCTATGGCCGTGAGACCAGGTAATTCTTACATTGTAACTCCATCACTTTTTTATACAGTTGTACATGTGTTTCAATGTTTCCGTTTTCACTGTCTACATTGTTGCCATTTCTTGTGCATAATAGCTGGTCACTATACGCAGCTCCAAAACATAGACAAGATGAGTGATATGTGCTCCTTTTGGAGAAGTTGGCTCTTTAAAATCATTGTGAAGTTGTACAGACATTAAATAGATGGAAATGTTAGTTTCATATTTGTCGATCGAGGCTGCTGTCTGAAAGATGCCCAGTCGTTTTGTTTTCATTGCCCTACTTTCAAAGCAGCGGCGCGTGTTGACATGCGTGTCTGTGCAAACCGCTGGTGATGTTTTTGGTAGGATGTCGTGCCTAAAAACCCTTTTTCTTACTACATCATTTGGGGTTTGAGGGTTTGTATGTTTTGGTCAAGGGCGTTTAGATGTCAGCCTGAGACTCTTAAAGGGATAGTTCACATAAAAATGAGAATTCTGTCATTATTTACTCACCATGTTATTCCAAATCTGTATGACTTACTTTCTTCAGGAGATGTTAGACTGAATGCTAGCACTGTCAGGCTCAGTTATGATTACTTCCATTTAATCTTTTTTTTTTTTCTCCAAATAATGAAAGTGAATAGTGAAAGCCTTTCATTCTCTAAAAATCTGCCTAACATCTCCTTTCGTGTTCCAAGGAAGAAAGTCATACAACCCCTGATAGCACATGTACATCACGGAGACATCTATTTGACGTCTGCAATTACATCTTCAAGATGTATTTTTTAGTGTGTTTGCTCATCTGCATCTAGAAAATGTCTTTAAGATGTTTATGATTTAGAATGTATGTAAAACGGACATCTTAAAGACATTTATCAGATGTTTGTACACCGCAGATGCTTTCCAGATGAAGCGATCATTAACAGACATCTTGCTGATGTATGTGTGCTATCTGGGAAATGAGGGTGAGTAAACGGTCAATTTTTGAGTGAAATGCCTACTATATAATACAATAAACAAAAAGTATATTCTGTATAATATATTTTATCATATATATTTTGTTTATTTTTGCATCAAAATGTATCTCTGTTTGATATTGTGATAACCTTTGGGTCCAGTTTGACATTACTCTTTCCCAGTGGTGCAGGCTGCATCTGTGAATAATAATAATAATATTTAACCAGTTTACAGGCCTTACAAGTGACAACCAAATGGCCTTAATTAAACAGAAATAAAATGTCAGTTGTAAATAAATATTTGAATGTCCATTGTTGATGTATTTATAAATATGCTGGCCAGTGCTAATGATGTTGCACAGGGGAATTAGTTACACTGTTAAATGGTGAAGGTTAAAGTAAGGGTCAGACATGTGACTGTTCTTCTGGAGAAAGAACACAGGCACAGTAGATAGTCAAATGAGAATTTTCTGCCCAGGCTTTAAACCAATAATTTACTATGTACCGACACACTTCTCTAACCTCAGACAATTTTGACATTTCTTCTGTGTATTGTATGCATTGTGGGCATTTTACCAGAAATCAGTTTCAATTTCAATTCAATTTAAAAATTATTTAAATGTGTCTTGCATATATTTTATTAAAAAAAAAAGTTTGCGAGCTCATCCATGACGTGTGTTTTACTCTCACAATGCAACCCATTGTTCCACTTTTGATCATCTAACCTTTAAAATATTTACCTATCCACACCACTTTTATCTCTTGTCAAGTCTAGAACTAGATGGGCAGCTAGACCATCTCTCCGAGTATCAGGGACACTGCAGCCTGTGAAGATTTGGATGAGTTGTAGTTGTTTTTAACCATGTGCGTGCAGCCAGGCTGATCGGGTTTAGGTTGCAGTGCTTTTCCATTATTTAACTGGATAAGGGTTTCCACTGTATGCATGATGCGTACAGTCTCGGTTCTTTTGAATTAATTCCTAACACAATGCATCATGCCACAGTTGCCAGCGTGGCTGAGTGAGGTTATACAACTGTACTAATTACTACTGTGTTTATTATTCAGGCCCAGTTGGTTTAGTGTGGCAGATTAAAGAATAGTTCAACAAAATGAAAATTTATTAGCATTACATCACATGCTCACCAATGGATCCTCTGCAGGGAATGGGTGCAGTCAGAATGAGAGTCCGAAAACAGCTGATAAAACATCTCAATAATCCACAAGTAATCCACACGACTCCAGTCCATCAGTTAATGGCTTGTGAAGTGAAAAGCTTTGTGTTTGTGAGACACAAATCTATTCATAATCCAAAATCACGCTTCCTAATGTCAAATTAAAGGCTATTCACTTCAAACTTCTATTAGAGACACATGTGAGATCACATTGATGTATTTTTAATTACAAATTGTATTATAATTGTAACAATTTGAGTGCAGTGTTGAATTTCAGAATTTCGTATTATTTGGTGTTAGTTCCCATTAAGTCATTGCGGCTACCAAGACATCATTCAACTCTATGGATGTACCAGCATGGCCTAGTAGTTGGAGATCTTCCCTCAGACTGGAATGATCCCCAGAGCCAGGTTCATGGTCATTATGGATGGTTTTTGGCAGCTTCATGATGCAGCTCATCCAGCTCCGACCCATTCATCATCAGGCTGTGAACATCTGATGGTTGAGTGCAGGACAGCAGCAAAAGTACAGACAGCATCTACTTCCAAACTGGATTTCTGTCAGATGATCGTGAGCCATAAAGCTACCATACACTCTTTGCACATGACATTTCAGACCCTGAACATCACTCCTGACAATGCAGGTGATGCTAATCAATCAGCTTTTAAGAGGAGCTACTCAGCAAGTTTGTGACTCAAAGTCAGTAGTCATCATTGTCAGGAACCTGCTTCAGAAATGCTTTGGAAAGTTTTTTGCAATCAATTGTGAGCAGCCACATAACCTTGGAAAGTCGAATGAAGTTCTGATGGTTCTTCTGTCCCAGATGCAGTGCTGAAAAAAAAATATAAATTTGTGCATAAATAAAAATGCAAAAACGTTCATTTGTATGTGTAATTATTGTAAATAAAGATATATATTAGGAACTGAAACACTTATGACTTTAATTTTCATCCTCCTTTCAGCAACAGACCTGCTGCTAGCATGGAATCCTGTTTGTCTGGGCCTTGTAGAAGGTATTATTGGAAAAATACAGCTTCATGCCGGTAAGTCTAATCATCAGACTTGTATATTTACTGTATAAATGATGAGAATCACCAGAAATATCAGCTTAATTTGGTTTATTATTGTTTTGTAATTGCTAAATGTCTTTCAGTGCTTTGTTGCCCATCTGTTCTGATGTAGCTTTATCAGGTTAAATACAGTGATGTTGAATGATTGCCATATTACATACAATGGTATTCAAAAAATATTGTGGATTCATAAATGATCCGCATATAGACATCCATTTCCATACAGACCAGTTAACTAAACAAATGCCTTTCACTAGGTAAAAAAGGAAGATCTTGAGGGATTTTTTCCACAGAAGTGAAATGATGGCATGCATCATACTTTCATTTCACCATTCATTGGCTGATTTGAGAAGTCAACCTTTGTCCGTTGTTAACAGGTTGACTTTATATGTAAAATGTTATTATATTCTCGGTTTCTCTTCCTTTTTCAGAGAAACCCTTGCTGATGTCTGTATATGCATGTTGCATTTTGTACTATTATTGATGGATACAATAATTGGTTGACCTTTTATGCTTGGTTGCAGTTTTTCAGGGCAAACTGCACGGATAAATGAGCCATATGAGTTTGTAGCTTCATATTCTACATGCCTTACGTAACCTAATCCGGTGGGCAAACCTGATATTTCCTTGCACCGTTCCTACAAAGATCCCAGGCTGTTCTCATTCAATTTTCCAGCCAAGCATCTTAGAGTTGACTGCTGCACGGTGCGCTTTTACCTATTGATTTGTATCAACTTGTCAGTGAAAGTATGACTGCATCACGCCTCAATGCAAATATCTTTGAAGTCATTGTTATGAGAATGTTTGCCATAGGAATGAATCATGCCGGATAGAGCAGGAAAATGAGGTGTGGAACTCTGTTCTCATGACACCCCCCCC
>NW_015633185.1:394181-400633 GCF_001515625.1 Sinocyclocheilus rhinocerous | reverse complement strand
ATGACACCCCCCCCCCCCTTTGGGCAGATCTTCCTCTGGGCCTGATTCTGATTTGCCAGAAAGCACTGGTGGGCCAGTTGCCAGGAGACCACAAAGTCTACAAGATCACTAAGATTGTAGTCATTCCACTCTCAGAGGATGAACCACAGGATCTGGAATTAGAGGTGACTAATGCTGACTGTTTTGTTCAAAATGTTCTCCATGCTGGATTTGATTAAACTTGGTTTAGAAGTCAAAAGTCATAATGAATAGATGTGTTGCTCTAACATTTCAACAGTTATTTCTTGTCATTGTCCTTGTTGGTAGACATTAATTTATTGGATCCTGATAGAATTTACTGAACTTCTTCCCAAATTCCCAACTTGATAGTGCGCCGAGTTGATGCTTAGGCCAAGACTTTAGGTATTTCAGCCCTCTTGTGTAGTAAATGGTTGATGTACAATTAGTGCAAGAGTAGTGGTGTGTGTTTCTAAGGGGTTCCAGAGCAAGCATGATGTTTCTAAGAAGTCGGTCTCTCAGCAGAGCCTCTGGGATTGAAAGGAGATGTATAACCATGTAAGTGAAACAGTCAGAGGTCACTGTAATCCATTCTCCTGGCGCGCTATCTCTACTTGAGTAGTTTATCACAGAATAATTGCCTTCTATTACTTTGGGATAGCAGCCTGCCTGTGTAGTTTGACTTTAGCTGTTCTTTCTGTTTTATGGGCACATGAATCTGCGCTGGCATCAGCATCAGGCTAGTTTTAGTACACATCTTGGCACCCCATCGGTTTTAATTACAGGAATATATTTAGCAGAATTTTTCATATGGACTTTGAGCAGGAAAACAGAGATGTTTATGTACTACATATAGATGTAGATTTGTCACCTAGGTACAAATTGAACTATTTAGCTTTGTTTGTAATGATACCAGATAGTTAGCACTACCAAAAGAGTCAACTATTCTTTTCCTCTCTTTCACTTTCAGCTCTGTAAAAAGCATCATTTTGGAATCAACAAACCGGAGAAAATCACCCAGTCACCGGACGACTCCAAGTTTCTGTTGAAAACCCTGAGTCAGATCAAATCTAATGTTGCCGTTCCCATCAAGAAAAAGGTTGATGGGTTGTTTTGAAATTTTGGTCATTGATATCAATACCAAATCATTTTGAGACTAACTATTCCCATTTTACTTAATCTGTTGACATTACATTGACATGTTAATATGGTTATTGTAAAATCCCAAAATGTACTGTAAAATCAGAACCTCCTGATTCTTCCATAAATTGTCATCTCTTTAACTTAGTATTGTCTCTTTAACCTCATTCTGTTTGTTCACTCCCATGCAGTATTCCCCTGCCTTTCAGGTCAAAGAGAATAAAGAGAAGGAACGTCTGGAGAGGCGGCTGCTTGATGAGCTCTATAAGATCTTCATGGACTCGGATTCATTTTACTATAGTCTAACCTATGACCTCACCAATACAGTTCAGCGACAGGGAGCATTAGGCAAGTCAGATCAGCCCTTGTGGAAAAAGGTGAGAAGCGGAGTTATTGTTTTACATATTTCAAAATTTAAATTTCTACAGTTAAGAGTGTTCTTAAGGTTGTGAATTAAGGTTGCAATTTAAATGTAGTTATTAGTTGTTTATTAACTCTTTCCGTTTTTCAATGAGCAACAGATTAAGAAAGATTGAAAAAGACTGACTTGAGGATAATAAATAGATTTAAAATGTCTGTTATTATTGATATTGGTGACCGTAATGTAAATACTTTAGAGAGCAAGAAGTGCTTTGAGTGACTATGTGGCTCACTCTTTTACACTCGTCCCACACATACAGGATGCAAAAATACATTTATAGCCAAGCTTAATTTCTTAAAGAATAGGTCATTATATTTAGACACTTCCTGGATAAATAGTAGAGTGCTAACAGATGAGTATCTATTATTTCTGAGGATGCAGCTACATTAAAACAATGAACAAAGACTATCTATCTATCTGTCTATCTATCTATCTATCTATATTAGATGAAAAATTACACTGATATACTAAAATGGCTAAAACTGAAACTGAAATAAAATAAATATTTTTTAAACAAACTAATAAAAAAGACAAAAACATGTTACAAAATTACTAAAACTGAACCTAGAATTGATTTGAAAACTGAAAATATAAAAATAAAAGCACATTTAATAAAGGTCATTTTCCAATCTCACTTCTTGTTTCTCTGTATGTTCTAATAAAAAGACCATTAAACAAACATTTACACATACCATCTGACAAACACACAGAATACTGATCCACATAATATATATTTTTTCCTTTTAGGTGGATGATAGATTCCTCTGGAACAAGCACATGATCAAAGACCTCATTGACTTGCAGGTGCAAAACAAAACTAATTTTCTATGAAATCTTGTTTCCGCCATGAAATAAAATAATGTAATTGCATCTTTTTTTCTCACAATTCTGACATTTTTTCTTGCAGTTGGGAGCGTACATCTCACAATTCTGGCTTTTTTTCCTCAGAATTCTGAATTGACATCTCACAGTTGTTTTTTTGTTTGTTTCTGCCACAGAATAAGAAACAAAAATTAATTGCGACTTTTTATCTCACAATTCTAACTTTTTTCCTCACTTAGAATTACACTTAATTATAATTTTTATTCTGTGATGGAAACACACTTCCATACCAGCCCTGAATGGTAATAATACAAGATGTCCTGTTTTGCAGGTGCCTCAAGTGGACTTTTGGGTGATTCCTATCATCCAAGGTTTCGTGCAAGTGGAGGAGCTGGTGGTGAACTATAACGAGAGCTCTGATGAAGAGAGGAGCAGCCCGGAGACACCTCTGCAGGAAGCCACTTGTGTGGATGATATTCACCCACGCTTCACTGTGGCCCTCATCTCCAGACGAAGCCGTCACCGTGCAGGTACACTAATTAATAAAGGCAAGTAATTCATATTTACTCACCATGCTGTCAATATAATAATATCATCGTGCTTTCCACTAAAGGAATGCGCTACAAGCGGAGGGGGGTGGATACTGATGGACATGTGGCCAACTATGTGGAGACGGAGCAGCTAATCCACGTGCACAGTCACACACTGTCCTTTGTACAAACGCGAGGCTCTGTCCCTGTGTTTTGGAGCCAAGCTGGGTATCGCTACAACCCCAGACCTCGGATAGAGAAAGGTGAGGTGTATCCGTGTAATCGATTCTCTCTTCAAATCATAAATGAGATCTAACTCACAGCACAGTCTAGCACTTCTGTTTATAGACAAGCTATCACTGTGATGCATCAGTGTAGTCATTGTTTGGAAATGTTTTGTCCTGTGAATGGTGTCAGATGTGGAACTGGCATGGTTTCTTGGTTGAACATAGTGCTCAGAGGAAATGTTGTGGCTCAGTGGTGATAATTCAGAGCTTTACTGTGATCCTTCTGCAGTGCTGTTTCCTACATGATGCTATCTCACAGATGTGCTTTGTTGCAGGCGAGAGGGAAACTATGCCTTATTTTGCCTCTCACTTTGAACAGCAAGTTCAGATTTACAAAAAACTGGTAAGGTTTGTTTAAAATATAACAATTTCAGCGGTCATATGTTTTCACAGTTAATGCATTCTGTTCCTTTATAAGACTATAAATGTGTGTAATTACTGGATTGTGTGAATGACATTTGTAGTGAAATATATAATGTGTAATATATAATATAACACTAGATAGAGGTCCTTAAGCTCACCAAGGCTGCATTTATTTGATCAAAAAATTCAGTAAAAACAGTCATGTAAATTTTTATTACAATTTAAAATAACTCCTATTTCCTATTTAAATATATTTGAAAATGTAATTTATTCTTATGATGGCAATGCTGAAATTTCTGCAGCCATTACTCCAGTCTTTAGTGTCACATTCTAATGTGCTGATTTGGTGCTCAGGAAACATTTGAAAACAGTTGTTATGCTTAATGTTTTTGTGGAAACGTTTTTGAAATGGAAAGCTTTTGTAATATTATAAATGTCTTTACTGTCACTTTTGATCGATTTAATGCGTCATTGCTGAATGAAAGTATAATTAAATAAATAAAAAAACTTTCTGACCATAAACATTTAAATGGTGGTATAAGCAATAATTCTTTAAGAAACTGAAATGTTTTTAGTAATTTAGCACAGATTTTTTTCCCCCTCATCAGGTGATCATTAATTTAGTGGACCAAAATGGACGCGAAAAGATGATTGGTGATGCTTACCTCAAACAAGTGCTGCTGTACAATAATCCCAACCTAACATATGTTTCATTTGACTTCCACGAGCACTGGTAAGAAGCCCAAAGTGTGATGATCTAAAGATCAGCCCATCCTGATGATTTTTACAAAAGAAGCCTGTTACAGTTACATCTCAACAACAGATTTTCTCCTTTGTCACTTCCCAGTCGAGGAATGAAGTTTGAGAATGTGCAGACTCTCACTGATGCCATCTCTGACATGATCACAGACACGAGATGGGCCTGGTGAGTCTTTCATTTGCTCTGAAGTCCTAATTCTCTCATAAGAACCGCTTTTGCTTCCGAGTAAGTTAATATCATGTCCAATGTAATATCCATCTACTTTGATTTGCAAATAGGGTGGACCAAGCAGGAGTCATCTGTCAACAGGAAGGCATCTTCAGGGTTAACTGCATGGATTGCTTAGACAGAACTAATGTGGTACAGGCAGCTATCGCCCGCGTGGTCATGGAGCAGCAGGTATTCAAATTCACCTCCACACAGATAAATTCACACATAAAAATTTAAGTTGTTTTTGGATAAGATCATGTGCTAAATGCCTTAATGTGTAAATAAAACTGTGGCTTCTAGGAGCGCTGCCATATTGGACCCACAGAACAGTGCAGTGTCTTTGCCTCACTCAGCTGCTCTCAGTTTGCCGGTACATTCAAAGAGTCTTTTGATCTGTTTGGTTCCAGCTGAAAAAACTTGGTGTAATGCCACCCGAGCAGCCACTGCCCCTCAAGTGTTACAGGATCTATCAGGTGATGTGGGCCAACAATGGAGACACCATTAGCCGTCAGTATGCTGGCACAGCTGCCCTAAAGGTAAATAGACTAAATGCCCGCCATTGATTTTATGCTGTCCCCATTGCCCATTTACATCACCATCTGTCATCATGTAGTATCTAGTTTGCATATTGACAAGTCAATCTTTTAACTGATTGTCTTATTGTGAGTGACTGTATTGTATAAATCATCTAAGTATTATATAAATGAATGATTATTTATATATATATATATATATATATATAGTGCTGTCAAATCGATTAATTGCATCCAAAATATAAATTTGTGTTTAAATAATATATGCGTGCGTACGGTCTATATTTAAATGTATATATAAATACACACACATACATGTATATATTTAAGAAATGTAGTCACCTTGGAATTGTAAGGTTCTATCTGCCATTTTTGTCAAAATTGAGTTATTCACATAATCTTATTCTGTGACAACTTACTTACATTGTGTGGTTTTTTTTTTTTAAAGTTGTGTACATTTTGTGACTGATGTATGAAAGAGACTTGCTCCCCATATCCCATATCACTAAATGGAATGCAAAAACTTTGAAGCTCAATAGTTTACCAAGAAATTTTGGAGCACTTCATGCTTCTTTCTGCTGACCAGCTTTTTGAAGATGCTGATTTCATTTTCTAGCAGGATTTGGCACCTGCCCACACTGCCAAAAGCACCAAAAGTTGGTTAAATGACCATGGTGTTGGTGTGCTTGACTGGCCAGCAAACTCACCAGACCTGAACCCCATAGATAATCTATGGGGTATTGTCAAGAGGAAAATGAGAAACAAGAGACCAAAAAATGCAGATGAGCTGAAGGCCACTGTCACAGAAACCTGGGCTTCCATACCACCTCCATGCCACGCTGAATTGAGGCAGTAATTAAAGCAAAAGGAGCCCCTACTAAGTATTGAGTACATGTACAGTAAATGAACATGCTTTCCAGAAGGCCAACAATTCACTAATTTTTTTTTTTTATTGGTCTTATGAAGTATTCTATTTTGTTGAGATAGTGAATTGGTGGGTTTTTGTTAAATGTGAGCCAAAATCCAATCAATTAAAAGAACCAAAGACTTAAACTACTTCAGTCTGTGTGCATTGAATTTATTTAATACACGAGTTTCACAATTTGAGTTGAATTACTGAAATAAATGAACTTTTCCACAACATTCTAATTTATTGAGACCTGTATATGTAAATATTTCTTAAATGTATACATGTATGTGTGTGTATCTACATATACATAAATATACACAGTACACACAAATTATGTAAACACATACTTTTATTTTGGATGTGATTAATCGATTTGACAGCACTAACACACACACACATTGTTAAAACCTTATATAATATTAAAAATTTAATTTAAATTATATATATATAAAAAAAAAAAAAACATTAAATACATTTTG
>NW_015633185.1:383896-394096 GCF_001515625.1 Sinocyclocheilus rhinocerous | reverse complement strand
TATATATATGTGTATGTATGTATGTATGTATGAAAAAAATTGCATAAATAATTAAATAAAATAAATAAGTAATAAATGTACTAATTTTATAAAATATTACAAAATATTATTTAATTTAATAAAATATATATAAAAATGAAAAAATATTTATTTTTTACAATTTTGTTATTGTATTTTTTTTGTTTAATTTGGGGGACCTAAAGTTATTCCCTCAGTGTCTTTTTAAGGAGTAAAAACGGACACTAAAGCTTTTTCTCTCATAGCTGAAATAGGACAGTGATGACCACCCAAGGAGTTTGTCAGCTTTTTCTGATGTATGCGATCTGTTGTGTAGGGTGATTTCACACGAACAGGAGAGCGAAAGTTAGCGGGGGTGATGAAAGATGGTGTGAACTCAGCTAATCGTTACTATCTGAACCGTTTCAGAGATGCCTACCGACAGGCCGTCATTGGTCAGTATGAAAAATTCATGAAAAATCCATCTTAGGTACACAATGCTAATATCCCAGCTTAGTGCCTCATCTGCTATATACTGTATCTCCGTTTTTCCCAGACCTTATGATGGGCCTTCCAGTAACAGAAGACCTGTACTCCATCTTCAGCAAAGAGAAGGAGCATGAGGAGAAAGAGAAGGAGAGCCAAAGAGGAGCTCAGGAGCAGGTCAGCCTCCTGCTGCAGACATACATGCAGCTCCTGCTGCCTGATGATGAGAAGTTTCACGGTGGATGGGCACTTATCGACTGTGATCCAAGGTGAGAGCCCTCCACATCATCATGCAGTGCTTTGGAGAGAGTTCTCATTTCAAGCAAATTGTATGATGCTGTTTCAGAAAATTAAGGGACTGTTCACACAGAAGGCGTTTTTGTGTTCAAGGCAGTTAAATGAAAAGAACCTTTTTTAACTTTTAGAATGCTATTTCATGCACAAGCATTTGTCTAACGCATGAGAAAAATTTAAAAAGCAGCACAGTGGATGGCAAAAATGCATTCTGTGTTAACAGCCCCTTAAAACTGTATAATCCTCTTTTTTATTTATTTGGAAATATTTATTACAACTTAAGAATAAAATTAATTACAATAATATTAAAAATGTATTAAAATAAAACTGCGGTAATAGTGCTAGAGATCAATCATTAAAAATGTATTATAAAGCTTGATTAAAAAATGTATATTGTTAGTTTACTCTTCCTCCTACAGTTTATTGTCTATGGCTCAGAGGTACTTGTACAAATAGTTTTTTTTCTTTTTCCCCTATTTGGTTGTGTAATAATTGTTTGGGCGAGGGAGCCATATTTCCTCCATTCTTTTGCATTTTTTTGGTGGTAGGTCATGGTGAAAGATGCCTGAAAAACTGTTACTGATTGGGTTGGAATCATCTTAAATCTTTGCACAAAGTTAGCTCTGTCCATATGTAATGCTTATTTGAGGTAATTTTTACACAAGATATACTCAAATAAGCATGATATATTATGGTCAGAGAGAAATTCTAGTAAAATTTCATGCATTTTTGCAAGGCATTGTCCATTGTTTCTCTTTCTCCAGGGTTTAATGGTACTATTTATTGGCCTCTGTTTCAAGATGTTTACCGTTTATTATACTGTTTTTTCCTCTATTAGTCTTATAGATGCCACTCACAAAGATGTTGACGTTCTTTTGCTGTTGTCCAACTGTGCATATTATGTAGCCTAGTAAGTGCAATTTCTCCCAATGCTTATGTTTTTAAAATAAGAAATCCTTTTTCTTGGCATTGGTTTAGTAATGCCACTTTACTTTGCTGTTGCTGTTCAGTTATGATGAGGAGGCGGACAAAGTCAACCAGTACCAGAGATTAAGTTTAGAAGGACTTGAAAAGATCGAAATTGGTAAGAGCTTGTAGATAACTTGTGGGTGTAATTTTTGTCCTATTAAATAAAATGTTGTGTGATATCATGACAGTTTGCCAATGTTTGTCTTTTTAGGTCCAGAACCGACTCTTTTCGGAAAACCTAAATACTGCTGCATGCGGCTGCACTATAAGAATGGGGAGATGAGCGGTTACTTCCATACGCTGAGGGCTGTCACACGAAATCCAGAAGATGATGGAAAAGGTTTGTGCTGGGATACCATGATTTGTTGTGCCACTAGTTCTGTATTGCGTAATTCTGTGATTGACATTGTGGGTTACGTTGGTAAAAGATATAACTTGGCTGTCTGTATGATGATGTAGGGTTTTGTGTTTGTTAAATAATTTATCCTTTCCTCTGCACTTGTTGGATTGTTTGCATTTCAGACACACTCCAGTGCATTGCGGAAATGCTTCATATTACAAAGCAAGCTATGGGGCTTGACGTCCAGGTTATTGAGAAGAAACTAGAGAGGTAAAAGGAAAAAAAAAACTTTTGTGAGTTTCTTCAGAAGACCTAATGGTTTTTACCTGATTTACTAAGGACACAAAGGCTTTGCTCACATTGCAGCGTTGATTTCTAATCTTAAATATTAAATATAATCTTAAATATGGTTCTTTTGTGCAGACTGTATAAAAATTATATGTGGCTGGATATGATCGTTTCTGCTGTTTTTGGCTAGCATGTCCACATTGGACACAAACTTGTGTAGGTTCCTGTGAGACTTTAGTAATTTGTCTTTAGATGTTTGAATTCACTTCACAATGGATAACGAATGAAAAAATTTGAAATCTGACACATTAACAAAAATCAGATTTTTTAAATGAAGGTGGTTTGGATCAGGCTTGTGAACATCTGATTTCATGTGTTTTTTGTCATGTTAAGACTACAAAAAACTAAACCAGTTTCAGTGAAATGTGTTTTTTCTGCTATTTTTTAACAAAGCCAAATTGTGCTGGATTGTTGGTTTTTTGAGCCCCTTATTGCTGATTGGCTACAAGTTTGTTTTGCTATTCGGCCCGAATCAGTTTTCTAAAGTGTTTTTGAAAAATCACATACCCTGCCTTTAATCTTGCTTTAATTGCTTTGTTTCAGGAGACACAGCAAACCACATGAGGATATAATGGGAATACAAGGGAAAGCCGTGGACCAAGTCCTTGGGTCTGGTTTGGCTCAAGGCAAAAGTTTCCTTTTGAACAAGTTTTCAACACTAAACCAGAAAGTAAAGCAGACAAAGACTAACGTCAACATTGGAAATTTCAAGCCCTTGGGGAAACTAGGGACATTCTCAAAGCCTGAGGTAAAAGTGAACTTCCTCAAGCCAAATTTGCATATGAACCTCTGGAAATCAGACAGCAGTTTAGAGACTCATGATGGCAATACGGGTTCAGCAGCCCTGAAAGACTTTAACGACGAACATTCTTCGGAGATTTCCTCTGATTCTGAATCATACAACTCTGACGAGCAGCGCTGCTCAGGCTCTCGGGAAAACGTAGACTACGTGCTTCCTAGCTGTGGAATTGTAGCATCTGTACCGCGACTTGGCAGTCGCTCTCAGTCAATTGGCAATGTCGAGCTTGCGGTGCCCTCTGTCATCCGAGTCACAGGCTGTGATGACAAGACACCAGATAGCTTGTCAGTTGGCCTGGATGGCCAGTCTCCTGAGGCTGCCTCGGAGGCAGAGGAAGCCATTCTGATTGACTTCGGGACACCTATCAATGTGTACTGCCACCAATTCGTCCAGGATGCCAAGACCAAACCAATAGAGGTGTTCGAGGAAGTGGCTCCAGCACCCAAACCGCAAGCGCCTCAAGCCCCCTCAGCTCCAGACGCAAAGCTGGGGTCTTCAAACTCCCAACAGCAGGTTCCTCGCCCTTCTCAACTTGAGGTAGAGTCCTCTGTCCATGGGGCAAATCTTCTGACTGTTCAGCCTGCAGGCTCCGCCACATCATGTGGGTCACAAAAGAGTCTGGAAGGCGTCACAGGACCCTCCCCTGCAGACGACAACGGAAGCCGCGTCGTGTCACCCTTCGCGAAGATCAGGAGCTCCATGGTGCAGGTGGCTAGTTTAACCCAGGCCGGACTTACCCAAGGCATCAACTTTGCTGTAGCAAAAGTACAGAAAAGCCCAGAACCAGACGCTGTCAACGAAACCCAAGAGAACGAATTGCGAGCGATGTTTACACAGTGCCAGACAAGGATCATTCAGATATAACATGCTTAGCAGATGTATTTTTAGCGTTAGATTGTGACTTCCAGTACAGTAACGGTAGCATAAGCTCACAAAAGTCAAGCTACAATCCTAATTTCCCCTCCAGTTAACCAAACCAAAGTTTACAGCCAGTGTTGAGTAGCAAGTAGTACGTCTAAGATTAACCCGACCTGAGCCGAATCCTAAACATCTCTGTTTTGCATGTTAAGAAGCAACTCTGAGTTAGATTAGGACAGGCATGTCGAGACCCAAGACCATAGATATGTCATGTGACCCCATTTGTGCAGTGAAATTCACTGGCTGTCATAGCTGTAACTAAAACCTTTCCCGATTGGAATATCTATCAGTGAGCGGCTTAATATTTCACGTTAGACAACCAAACCGTACAGTTATATGGATATCTTTGATGTGGTGTTTGTCATAAAAATATACCAAAATAGGACCGGAGTAGTTGTATAGGATCTATGGTCAAATAATATTATTCAACTGTAAGTATTGTATGTAAGTACTGTAGCAGTTTCCTTCAAAACTCTCCAATTAAGATGCTTATAGACAGAATTATATTTACATGCTCTTCAGTTTATAATCATAGCTGATGGAAACAAGACGCCTCCAGTTCTTTTGGATTCTGTTGATGCAGTCATGCAACTAAATCATTTGGTCAAACAAAACGTTCGTTTCATAGCATAAGCAGACGACTAAAAGCAGGTTTTTGACAAGTCTACCTATAAATGTTTTCATTCAAGTCATTCAGGTTACATTTATGTTCTGTCTATAATATCTATGCCATGTCTTTAGATTTGCTTTGGCTTGAAGATCATTTGGTTCAAAATTGAGAGATCATCTTTTGAAGCCTTACCCCATATATTCTAGTTTTGGAAAAAATTTCAAGCCTTGCTGGGTGATATCCAGTGGATCCTAGTTTAATTATGCATTAATTACTGTTGTTCAAGTGCAGATCCTGTGGGATTGATCTGTGTGTATCAAGAGATTCTGAAATAGTTCCATATCTTACGGGCTAAACAATATCAAAGGTCTGAATAAGACCACATGAACATCAATGGCTACGTTTACATGCACAATTTTTGGTTCAAAATTGAACCAAATTCATTCCGATTGATGAATCTGAATGTAGTGTTTACATGAACGCAAAATAAAGTGATCGGGTTGATGTGCGCGTTTAATGTCACAAACTTCAAATCGGAATTGATTTTTTTTTTTGACATGCGCACACTGCACAAATATAGAGTTTCTCACTGTTTGCACATAATAACCACTCTCATACACAGTTTCTTTATTTGTTTCTAACAGCAGAATTAATATTTATCCATTTATGGATAAATATACATTTAAACCGCTGTGCCGTGCTGTTCATATTTATCACGCAGTAAAAATGCCCCTCCCCTTGCCCACAACGGGTTGCCTGTGGATGAGAATCCAAAACAAGGACTGGTGGGAGGTTGTCCTGCTCCACTTCACAGTTGCTGAGTGAAAGGAGAGTTTTATAATGACAGGACACGCATTTATACAACACTTTATCCAAAAGGAAGAGCCGTTCGTTCTGCGTGTCATACGTAATTACGCTATTTCTGCGTCATTGCACATGCGCAGTCCTTTCAGTTCATGGTTTAATCCAATCGAGTGTTTACATGCACTCTCAATCGTATTAGAAAAGGAATAAACCTCCCCCTTCAATCCGATTGAAATTTCATTCCGATCGAGCTCAGTCGGATCGATTAAGGTGTTTACATTAAGGTTTTTCAGTCTGATTGAGCCATCAATCTGATTACTAACAGATTATTTGGTTGCATGTAAATATTGCTAATGTTAATATTTTACATTTACATTTATGTATATGGACGACGATTTTATTAGAATGTAGATGCATTCAAATACAATTTTTGTTGTTGTTTGAATTCAAGCAATTCATGCATGGGAATCGAATCCATAACCTTGGCATTGCTAGCACCATGCTATACTGTTTGAGTTAAAGGATAGCTCATTTTTAACTTGATCACCAAATTTTCAGAAACAAAAAAAAAATACTAGTTATGTCCAACTCACTCTACTTTTTCTTTCTCAATTCAGTCTCTTCCACTGCAGTGGTGCATCAGTTACAGGGAATGTACTGCAAAGTTTATATAACTGTGCTCTCGCTTAAAGGGGTCATCATATGACGTTGCTAAAAAGAACAATATTTTGTGTATTTGGTGTAATGCAATGTGTTTATGTGGTTTAAGGTAAAAAAAACACATTATTTTCCACATACTGTACATTATTGTTTCTCCACTATGCCCCGCCTTTCTGAAACGCGTCGATTTTTACAAAGCTCATTGTTCTGAAAAGTGAGGTGTACGCTGATTGGCCAGCTATCCAATGCATTGTGATTGGCCGAATACCTCAAGCGTGTGACGGAAATGTTACGCCCCTACCAGACTGTGATGCCGTGTCCCGGTGCGACGAGACAAAACCAATAAAACCCATTACAAACGAGGCATTTGTTGCATCCAGTGGGGACATAATTACTGATTATAATGACTTATACTGTCTTTTTACGCGTTGCGTTGCATTGCATCGCGCCGCACTGCATTTGTGATCGGAGAAACGACAAACAACAAGCACTACTCTACACTGCTCAAAACTCGCGTTTGAATCATCAGTGGCAAATCCTTCAAATGAAAACGTACTTACAGTCTGTGAGTCAGAACAGCAGGCATTGTAGTCTACTCTCCCAGGATCAGGAAACAGTCCTCCATAAAATGCACTGCACACATCTGAATATTTGGGTTGAACTGTTCTGGAACAGTGTTGTAAATACAACTTAACCACTGATTTCTAGTCGTGTCCTCTTTTGGAAGACCAAACAAAGTAGCTTCGCTTTCACAACGAAAAACACAGCGGCCTAGCAGGAGCGAAAGCCCCGGCTTATTGCCCACAACGGGTTGCCTGTGGATGAGAATCCAAAACAAGGACTGGTGGGAGGTTGTCCTGCTCCACTTCACAGTTGCTGAGTGAAGAGAGTTTTATAATGACAGGACACGCATTTATACAACACTTTATCCAAAAGGAAGAGCCGTTCGTTCCGCGCGTCATACGCCATTATGCTATTTCTGCATCATTGCACATGCGCAGTCCTTTCAGTTCATGGTTTAATCCAATCGAGTGTTTACATGCACTCTCAATCGTATTAGAAAAGGAATGAACCACCCCCTTCAATCCGATCGAAATTTCATTCCGATCGAGCTCAATCGGATCGATTAAGGTGTTTACATGAAGGCTTTTCAGTCTGATTGAGCCGTCAAACCGATTACAAACGGATTATTAGGTTGCATGTATATTGGCTTTTAGAGCTGGTTTATGGTTCTTTGGGCCACAGTTTTTCAAATCCACTATGATCTTTGTTTCTCACAAACGTCATTTCTTACTCATCTTTCTCTCACATGTACTGTAGCATAGGGTACTGTGCAAGGCAGTGGATTACCTAATGTTCTTGCAGTGCATACACATTCAGACATTCCTGGAGCCGGTACGTGGTTTTGATAACCTTCTGAGATTGGAACTGTTTGAGCTTTAATATATGGTGGCTGTTATGCAATAGTGAAAATACATGCGCTGTAGTTTTGGTGGTAAGCTGACTTTTTTTTTTTTTTAACTATTTAAGATGGCATGCACTGGACTGCACTGTTTTTTGCTTTGAACTTAAAATGTTCTTCTTTGGCAGGGCAGAGTTTTATGCTGAGAAATTTGATAAACATTCCTCTTGATTTGGAGGTGGGGCAGATTATGTTTTTGGTTATGTATGAATTTTAAATTTTCTATGCATAAAGACTTGCACTGTCCTTATGGTTGTTCCCCCCAAAATCTTAAATGTTGCAATTTGTCACAAAGCGCTTTTCCACTTTTTTTCAATGTTTGTATCTGAACTGACATGTATTGTATTACATTTTGTCTTAAAGTCTTTTGTTTGTAAATTCAGCTTCTTCCCATTTGAATGTTGTCCTCCATAAATGTTTGTGAATTTTCAACCATTGTACCCAACATTTTATTGCAGAGTATTTATTCAAAATTAATGTTCTGAAGCTTAATCCCCAGTATTTTCCTATGTTAATAATAATAATTATGTAAACTGCTGTATTTTAAAATGTTATGGGATGTGCCTGGGAGGATTTTTAAGTAAATATTTAAACAAATAAACTGTCATTTATTTATTTACAACTTTGATTACAAATGAACTAGAATATAAGCTTTCACTAACAGTTGGAGAGTCTTTTCTTACTAAACACTGCAGATATCACTTGAGAAATGTTTAACCTCTCCTTACAGTGTCAGTATGTGGCTCCTCCCAGAGAAGAGCTCTTAATTCCCCGGAGCTTCACTATATTACATTCTTTGCATTCAGATGCAGTCTGAGAGGTTTGTGACTCCTCCAGTCACGTTACAACAAAATAATAATCTGGTGTTGCACTGCCCAAGCAAGACATTCAACATGAACATGTCAGCACTGACACTTTCAGGCCTTTGCTATTTTTAACTCTAAACATGCTGATGAACCTTCTTGTAAAGCTGTTTTTAACCGCATGATTTTAATTCATAGTAATACATCAGAACAACGAGGTCCTTTAGTGTTAGAATATATTGCTTTGACAACTGACATTCCCATAGCTGGTAACACGTTACAGTCCCATTAGTTAATGCATTAACTAACTAACTAAAAATGAATGAGCAATGCATTTTTTTACAGTATTTTTTAATCTTTGTTAACTTAGTTTGTTTGTTCGTGTTAGCTTAGGTCCATTAAATAACATCAACATATACTTCTCATTTTAATAATGTATTAGTAAATGTTCAAATGAACTAAAATCAGTAACTGCTTTAGAAGTATTTTTCATTTTTAGCTCATGTTAACTAATGTACTGTACTAGTTAAATGAAACCTTATTGTGAAGTGCCATCCAACATTTTAAATAAGACTATATATACAAAGTTCTCAAAACTTTATTTTTCCTAATACCCTTGTGCCATAAGTGTACATATTTGCTGTAAGGCAGTTATACTTTGTCACATGTTTGCATCTCCATATAAATGTAAATAATCAAAGTATCAAAAACTAAATTTAACAACGCAAACATTGAAAATAATCTTCACCAGTGTCTAAGGTTTCCCATATTTAAAATGAAGTAAAAAAAAAAAACTGAACTGTACAAGTCATATGAAAACATTACATTTTAATCCAAAATACAAACAAGTATGAAACTGTTGAAGTATATGTAAATAGTAATATATTTTAAGGCTCATTTCCATTCACACATTTCTGCTGCGGTGTTCGACTTATTCTCAAAGCCTCTAGCTGCTTGGCTTTCATCCAGCCATCTCTAGACAGTGTGTTCTGCCCGTGACTTAATGAGAGCAACCTAAAACAGAACCCAAATTAGTATTTAATTGGCTTATTATGGATAACATAACTAGATTAACTGTGAAAGCGCAATTCAAAACTCACCTCGCAACATCCAGTAGCCTATGGAGGTCTTCCGCAGACATACTCTGAGGGTCATCTTTTCGCATCTCTACAAAGTCCTCTTCTACTGCCTACAGATCAAGAGCGCCAACCACGAGGCAAAAAATTTAATCATGATGAACAGAACAATCATACTGAATTATTTTTTTTTCTCCACTGGAGTTTTGGTTCCTTGCCACTGTCACCTTTGGTTTGGGGTTTAAAAGAAACTTAAAGGGGTCATATGATGCGATTTCAATTGTTCCTTTCTCTTTGGAGTGTTACAAGTTCTTGGTGCATAAAGAAGATCTGTAAAGTTGCAAAGACTAAAGTCTCAAATCCAAAGAGATATTCTTTATAAAAGTTAAGAGTCAGCCACACCCTCCTAAAACGGCTCGTTCTAACACGCCCCCACATATCGATGTCGCTATGTGGGAAGATTTGCATAACGCCCAAATGTTCACGCAAAGAAAGAAGGCGTAACTTATTCTCGCTGTAGTATTGTTGCGGCCGCCATGTCGTCGTGAAGACGCTGTGTGCTTTGTGAAAGCGAAACTACTTTGTTTGGTTTTCCAATCTGCTATCTGCTTCGTCATGCCTGGAGCTGATCCGT
>NW_015633185.1:379151-383886 GCF_001515625.1 Sinocyclocheilus rhinocerous | reverse complement strand
AGATTGCCTTTAAAAACATGAGACGCAGTGAAAAGGAATAAACCTCCACAAATTTGTGACGTGTTTTCTAAAAGTTTTAACTGTTTTAACTTTGCATGGCTTTCTATACATCTCTTGTGTGACGCGAGTGCAGCAGTCTTGTCCATCTAGAAAACGTGTTGAATATGCGTTCTGTGTGAATGGCTTGGTTTCGGTTTTAACCTAAAGATCTTAACCGCATTGAGCTTCTATATTTCTCTAATATTTTGAATGAATAACGCAGCGACTGCACGTCTCGTGGGCTAGACTAACAAAACATTAAACTACAACGTCACTTACATCATCATCGCCGCATCTCGTGCTTCACTGATGACGCTCCCTGACGCACTCCTAACATTCGATACTATTTTTGCATTCAAATGCAAATGTTTATTTTAAATTCAACTAATATTCATTTTTTTATTCACAATCTCATCACAGGCAGGCACAGCACTCATTTCAGCATGTTTGTGTGTGCTGTCTGCATCAATCATAGTACGTGCCTATATCGTGTGCTATACCGAACATTTTTTCTATCGATATCGAAGAAGGTGTACGTGCCTATATCGTGCACTATATCGAACATTTTTTATATCATTATCGAAGAAGGTGTACTGTTGATAAATATCGATACCGTTTTATCGCCCAGGCCTATTGAGTTCATTCATAATTGATGAACTCCGCAACACTGAACTG
Source organism: Sinocyclocheilus rhinocerous (assembly GCF_001515625.1). NCBI lineage: Eukaryota > Metazoa > Chordata > Actinopteri > Cypriniformes > Cyprinidae > Sinocyclocheilus > Sinocyclocheilus rhinocerous. The sequence goes on along the minus strand of NW_015633185.1, from coordinate 383,172 downwards.
AATTGAGCTGCATCTTCTGTATTAGTCTTGTTTCATAATTTAATTAACTTTGCACTATTACTGAACTAAACTGAATCAACACTGAATTGACTTAAGCTGAATCTTGTGTAGAGCTGCTTTATAGATTAAATTGTATTCATTTCACAGCTGAAGAGCTTTGCAACATTACAACTGTTATTTTCTTATTACTGTGAAGCTGCTTTGAAACGATCTGTACTGTACAAAGCACTATAAAAATAAAGATGACTTGACAAAATCCTGACCTTTGTGATCTCATCTGAAATGGTGTAGTTCAGAGCACGTGCCACACTCAGATAGATGCGATACTTGTTGAGCTGAGATGGAACCTGCACCACCTGCACGGCACTCAGGTACTCCTCCAGGTTAGGTGGGTTCAGGGTGGGCCGCAGGTGAACCTGACAGTCAGACTGAGAAAGCAAAGAAGAAAATCTTTGCAAGGACTCATTTAAAAGTTGCACTTTATAATGTGCCCATTTGTCAACTACTTCTAATAAACTTTCAGTGCCTTTTTAAACTTTGTAAAAAACTGTATCTGAGTTTTGTGCCATTAAATAGTGGCCTGTCCTGGCCTCTCCCTCTAATGTCCTTGTGTAGAGTTGCCGCCATGGCAACTAGAGAGCTGACATACAGGAATAGCACAGCACATTCCACAGGCTGTTAGCATCATAGCAAAGCCACGATTAGAGCCCAGCCAGGGAGCTGACGACAACCCTGTGGACTTTTATGGAAATATTAGGCTGTCTTAAAACTAAATATATAAAACTGCCCGATGGAAACAACTCCCATGGGAGAGGCATTCAACCCAAGTCATTTTCACCTGTTGGAAATTAAGATGCCGGTCTTTCTAATTCGGCCAAATACATGTGGGTAATATTTTAATAATAAAACACTGAAGAGACTCAGGCCTGATGTTCTTACCGGGAGGAGCGATCGGCCCTCGGATGTGATAAGCACGTTAATATTGCAGGAGAATTCCATCTGGTGGTAGTTGAAGTCGTAATCAACCTTCTGCCAAGAGATCAGGTTCCCCAGCGCGGTGATATTTCGCACACCTACACCCAGGACAGACAGTACACAAAGCATTGTGTCTCTATGAACAACTTGTAAGATAAATACAATGATTGAACAACACAGAGCAATACAGTCTTGAAAGGAAATGCCTGATTCTGCAGAAAAGGATGTTTACTCTTCCTTTAGGCACGCAACTATCTTCTGCCAGAGATTAGATAAGTGTACTGATATGAACACAGAATGTCTTAATTGTAAATTTGAGCTTAGTTAGGACTGCTCTATGCCTGCTCAAAATTCACAATGCTGCATAAAAGCCAGATTAAATTAAGCCTGCTCTGACCCACCTCATCGCAATATCAAAGTATCAAAATACACAATTGTAACTGCTGTGTAAATGCATTTATGCCACCTCTGAGCAGAATTAAACAGTCTGTGCAAAGACACCTAAATGCCACTTCAGAAGCACTTTTTTTTAAAAGATTGCTAATAATACATAAATGTCAAAACCACAAGCAGCCATTTCCTGACAAACAGTAGACTCACTGCTCAAATGGTAGAGTCCAAAAGCGAGAGATCACCATTTCTCAAAATGAACACGGAGTACAAACTTTTTACATTACAAATTATTTAATCAGCAATTCACTTAACAATCTGAGTTAAAAGTCGAACTGAAAAATGAACATGAATTTCAGAATGTCTCTTTTTTTTTTGTCAATGACAAGCTAGATGAACTTTGTGAAAAGTCTAAAACCTGTGGATCATGTTCTCCAGCATGATATGAGAATGATCCATAGATCATCTAGAGCTTCAATGGAAGCAAGAACCTCTATGTACAAAGTGTCGCATGATCAATGTCACATATTTCCTTTAGGTTTACCTAGAAATAGTGCAGAACATTTCACATTAATTTTACATGAATGTTTATAACTGTTTATTACCACATTCACAGATTTTTACATGCACTTATTTTTATCAATCCAAATGAACCAAATCTGATTTCAGATTCTGAACATTCTGTTTCTGAAAGTTCCTCTAAACTTTGCAATCTAATTCACACATTTATTTAAATGGGTATTCTGTGATCTACAGCACCCCTTTCAACAAAATCAAAATTTCATTTGGATTTAACTCAAATGGATAAAGGTGTTTAGATCAAGTCTTTTCAGACTGACTGAGACATGATTATGATTAAAAAAGCTTATTAGTTTGCATGTAAATGTAGCCAAAGTGGTGTCAGACTTTTGGACTCCTACTGTACATCTAGTCAGCACAGTACTTTTCCCAGCGATAATCAGTGCTCTCACCTGTGGCATCCAGTTGGCCCTGCTCCAGCTGTGTCTCATCCAGAAACAATGACGTGTTATTGGCCAGCTGAAGAGTCCCACTCACCAGGCGGTTAGCTGTGTAATCTTTCCGGGGCACCATCCTCTGGTTGTTCATGTTATACAGGCTCATGTATAGCCGGTATGACTAGCAAGAAAGGGGAATCAAGTTTCAAAGTAGAAGTAATGGCAACTATTACTATTGAAGTAATACAACTTGAAGATTTATAAAAGCTCAATCTAGATGACTTACAGATGGCACAAGCTGTTGGATGACCTTGTAGAGATGCTCAGTGAATGGAGAGCTGTGAGGACAGCCACTGAGATTCAAGGTAAATTTTCCCAAAGGAAGAACATCCCGTCTGCTGTATCTACAATAAAAACACAGTGCAAACCTTATGATGTGTAGTTTGAAGGACTATTGATAACTATGTTTGTGTATGAAACGTCACTCTCTTTGAAGTGGAAAATTATCTCAAAACATGTGGCAAATAGGTGACATAGGACTTTCCACACAATGCCACAAAAGCAATATTGATACTTGAATTTGTGCTTTAACTTAAATAGGGACTCATGTTATGAAAAGGCATCAACCGTAGTCATTCTTCAGACATTCAACAAAGCCACTCAATGAGAAAATGAGAGACGTACACATTGGAGATGAGATGAAGTATAAGGTACTCTGCAGCGAGTGAATCCCCCAACAGGACATGTGTGAGGTAGGTGAGCAGCTCTGCTCTGATTGAAGCCAGTTCCCCAAGAACACTGCTTAAATCTGAAGACAGCATTCACAGACATACAACATCATCAACTGTTTGAACAGTAGGACTGACATGATACAAAAGTTCAATAGTTGCTGCCAGTTTGATTCTAAATAACTCTGATACCAAAGCTTAAAAAACAAAACTATTTTTTAAAAGTTATTTTTTATATTTCATAAGAAATGTATTAGTACTTACTACTTGTACAAATAAATAGTCAACAATTAAGAACTAAGATTTTCTTATTTTAATCTTCATGACAATATTTTTGTTTAATAATAATGACATAATGGACAGTGGCAGTGTTGTTAATGTTAACTAAAACTATTAAAAATAATTCTCATTTACTGAAACAAAGCTGAAATAAATTTATACAAACAAATGAAATAAAAAAAGAAAAAAAATGAAACAAATGAAAATGAGAAAGGTTGCCTTGGCAACTAAGTTGAAGTAATAAAATTACTACAATTGAAATAACTAAATGAATTAAAAACTAGTATTTAACAAGTATATAAACTAAAGCTAAATGAAAATATAAAAAAATATATATGGTAACACTTAAAGCCTTTATGTATAATGCATTATAAAGGGTTATTAAAGGTTATAATGCATTATAATTATTCATAATGCGTGTTGTAATACATTATATCTTGTCATAAATAATTATAACCAAATTTAAAATGCATAGTGTAACAATTACTTGATACGTGTTATAATGTATTAACTGTTGTTACAATTATTCATGAGATTGTACAATGCATTATAAGGTGCATTACAAGGCATAATTAATGCATTAAAACTACTTTTATCATGCATTATTCATAAAGGCTTTAAGTAAAGTGTTATCACATACTGTATATATATATATACATATATATATATATATATATGTATATAGTTTTTGAC
>NW_015633185.1:371741-378991 GCF_001515625.1 Sinocyclocheilus rhinocerous | reverse complement strand
TTTTTTTTTGTCAATGACAAGCTAGATGAACTTTGTGAAAAGTCTAAAACCTGTGGATCATGTTCTCCAGCATGATATGAGAATGATCCATAGATCATCTAGAGCTTCAATGGAAGCAAGAACCTCTATGTACAAAGTGTCGCATGATCAATGTCACATATTTCCTTTAGGTTTACCTAGAAATAGTGCAGAACATTTCACATTAATTTTACATGAATGTTTATAACTGTTTATTACCACATTCACAGATTTTTACATGCACTTATTTTTATCAATCCAAATGAACCAAATCTGATTTCAGATTCTGAACATTCTGTTTCTGAAAGTTCCTCTAAACTTTGCAATCTAATTCACACATTTATTTAAATGGGTATTCTGTGATCTACAGCACCCCTTTCAACAAAATCAAAATTTCATTTGGATTTAACTCAAATGGATAAAGGTGTTTAGATCAAGTCTTTTCAGACTGACTGAGACATGATTATGATTAAAAAAGCTTATTAGTTTGCATGTAAATGTAGCCAAAGTGGTGTCAGACTTTTGGACTCCTACTGTACATCTAGTCAGCACAGTACTTTTCCCAGCGATAATCAGTGCTCTCACCTGTGGCATCCAGTTGGCCCTGCTCCAGCTGTGTCTCATCCAGAAACAATGACGTGTTATTGGCCAGCTGAAGAGTCCCACTCACCAGGCGGTTAGCTGTGTAATCTTTCCGGGGCACCATCCTCTGGTTGTTCATGTTATACAGGCTCATGTATAGCCGGTATGACTAGCAAGAAAGGGGAATCAAGTTTCAAAGTAGAAGTAATGGCAACTATTACTATTGAAGTAATACAACTTGAAGATTTATAAAAGCTCAATCTAGATGACTTACAGATGGCACAAGCTGTTGGATGACCTTGTAGAGATGCTCAGTGAATGGAGAGCTGTGAGGACAGCCACTGAGATTCAAGGTAAATTTTCCCAAAGGAAGAACATCCCGTCTGCTGTATCTACAATAAAAACACAGTGCAAACCTTATGATGTGTAGTCTGAAGGACTATTGATAACTATGTTTGTGTATGAAACGTCACTCTCTTTGAAGTGGAAAATTATCTCAAAACATGTGGCAAATAGGTGACATAGGACTTTCTACACAATGCCACAAAAGCAATATTGATACTTGAATTTGTGCTTTAACTTAAATAGGGACTCATGTTATGAAAAGGCATCAACCGTAGTCATTCTTCAGACATTCAACAAAGCCACTCAATGAGAAAATGAGAGACGTACACATTGGAGATGAGATGAAGTATAAGGTACTCTGCAGCGAGTGAATCCCCCAACAGGACATGTGTGAGGTAGGTGAGCAGCTCTGCTCTGATTGAAGCCAGTTCCCCAAGAACACTGCTTAAATCTGAAGACAGCATTCACAGACATACAACATCATCAACTGTTTGAACAGTAGGACTGACATGATACAAAAGTTCAATAGTTGCTGCCAGTTTGATTCTAAATAACTCTGATACCAAAGCTTAAAAAACAAAACTATTTTTTAAAAGTTATTTTTTATATTTCATAAGAAATGTATTAGTACTTACTACTTGTACAAATAAATAGTCAACAATTAAGAACTAAGATTTTCTTATTTTGACAATATTTACAATATTTTTGTTTAATAATAATGACATAATGGACAGTGGCAGTGTTGTTAATGTTAACTAAAAATAATAAAAATAATTCTCATTTACTGAAACAAAGCTGAAATAAATTTATACAAACAAATGAAATAAAAAAAGAAAAAAAATGAAACAAATGAAAATGAGAAAGGTTGCCTTGGCAACTAAGTTGAAGTAATAAAATTACTACAATTGAAATAACTAAATGAATTAAAAACTAGTATTTAACAAGTATATAAACTAAAGCTAAATGATGGTAACACTTTACTTAAAGCCTTTATGTATAATGCATTATAAAGGGTTATTAAAGGTTATAATGCATTATAATTATTCATAATGCGTGTTGTAATACATTATATCTTGTCATAAATAATTATAACCAAATTTAAAATGCATAGTGTAACAATTACTTGATACGTGTTATAATGTATTAACTGTTGTTACAATTATTCATGAGATTGTACAATGCATTATAAGGTGCATTACAAGGCATAATTAATGCATTAAAACTACTTTTATCATGCATTATTCATAAAGGCTTTAAGTAAAGTGTTACCAAATATATAAATGACAAATGAACATAAAATCACTAAAACTTAAAATGAAAACTGAATATATAATAAAAATTCAAATAAAAAGATCCTTATCACAGATCCTTAAAGGAACCGACGGAAAATGAAAAGTTGCTATTTTCTAGGCCGATAGGCCGATATGGCCTTTTCATTTTCCGTCGGTCTTGGTACACGATGTAACTACAGAAGAGTCCAGTTTTAAATAGGAAAAATATAGAAACTCTTTGGTCTTTTTTGAGCGAGATGCTAACGGTCTAATCAGATTCAATGATCTATGCTAAGCTACAGCTAAAAGTGCTACCGCCAGACCCGGAGATCGGCTGAATGGATTCGAAAACGGTAAAACTCAACTGTTTATCTCTAGGGGAGTTGGAAAATGAGCCTATTTTCAAAAATAGTGGAGTGTTCCTTTAAGAGTAATTTCTTACAGTCGCCGTTATTCTCCAAGACACTAGAGGGCAGTAGAGGGTTATTGTGCACTAGAGGCTGGGCATACAGCATATGCAGTCGTGGTACCAGGGATGCTGGTGGGCTGTGAACTCTTTGCTCCTCCACAGTCTCCATGCCTTCTGTGGGGTCCAGCAGCGAAGACGCCTCTCTGAAGACATGAAACAAACAATATATTACAGTTTAACTTTACAAAAGCCCTTACTGCAATTACAACCATCCCAAAATGATGCTCAGATTACCTCTCATCTGCAATCACGCTCAAGGCAGGGTCCACAGAAAGGATGCCAAATACTTCCAACATGTCATTCAGTTTGAAACTGTCCCAATCCTCATATACCTGCCAATTACAGAGGATGGCCGAGTTACATGGCTGTCTGTGTAGGTGGGGAACAATTCAGTGGAGCGATCCATCATATTATTGCAAAGAAATTAAAACGTTAACATGTGCCTGCTCAAGACAACTTGATTATAGTGTTAGTCTAAAAAGTGTGCATTAAAAATGACAATCTATGAAAAAAACAATTTAATTGAGAGTGTGTCAAGATGATGGTTTAAGATGAAGGAACAGTTAAACCTTAACAAGACAGGCTGGGCCCTTTTCTCCAGGCAAAGAGAAGTTGAGGTCCAGACTGGATGTGCAGTGTGATGGAGACGAGTCATGGCTGGGAGCTTCTGTCTCCTGACGCTTCGGCTCAATGTTGCCATGAGACTCTGTAGAGCTCTGAGCTCCTGTTCGAGACAAATGTAAATCAATTTTAATCTTGAACATATGACAGATAAAAGAACAAATCTTGAACAAATCTAAGAATCTAAACTAATGTAATCTTGAACAAATGATGGATGGAAAAAAAATGTCTACACACTCACTGGAACTGCATTCTTCAGACTGATGAACTTCATTTTTCCTTCTTACCTTGACTACCATCTTTCATCTGTTGGGGCTGTGTGTCCATCTCATCGTCCTCTTCATAGCTGCGCTTATGCCTGTTTGGGACATAGGAAGTGGAGGGCACCACTCGTGCCTGACTGGCTCCTGCGAAGCTGTTCTGAGCCGTTAAAGATAGCTTAACTTTCATATTGGTCAATAAGAAAAAGGGAAACCAACAATCACATGCTGTGTGAAGTGGAAACAAGACCGTTTCTGGGTCCATGTGAAGGATATTTCCTTAACCCATTGAGATTCTCCTGGGATGGGGACACAATAAAAGGTCTGTCTCTCTGAAGTAACTGTGTTTCTTGAGTTGAAGTCCACCTGCTGATATAAAGTCCAGTTGCTTATGTCTATTTAACCCTTATATTATGTTGCAGGTCATTACATTTTTGAATACAAGTTAACCTATGATGTTCTTCTTGACATTCTGTGACTTTCTCATTTGGGGTCATGAAAATGCCTGCAAATGTTGGTACAAAATTTATATTACAATTATGATATTTGTGGGTCAACGTTAAAGACAGCTGCACAGACCCGACATAAAAACTTTTTTTTTTGCTAATTTCTCAGCTACCCTTTGAGGGTATTTACATTTATGCATTTGGCAGATGTTTATTTTTGAAGAAACTTTAAGTAATAGTGTTTATAATATATTCATATTTTATGAACAAATAAATGTTTAAAAAATATTTGTTACCGTTTTAAAAATCATATGTTCTCATGTTTATTTTTTTATAATGTGTGAAAAGTATTAATGTTAGATGTTTGCAGGTTTTACCTGTTGCTTTTACTTTGTTTTCATATTGTGATTTTTAGTTAATGGCATTTAATCAAATAAGGGTCAATATGACCCCGACATACATAAAAATTGTACCCCAGTTTTGAACTTAATAGAAACATGCTTTTAACACACCTATAAGTTTGATCTGAAATAAATATGATACAACTTCTCCAGGCCTAGCATATAAATACACTGGTGTATGTTTACATGTTAACGAGCCAAATATGTACTCACCCCACCCTCTGTGATATCTTTGTATTTTCCACATTTAACCTGCTGTGAGTAAGGACAAGTTTAGAAATTATTCAACCAGAATTTTTCTCTCAAAACACCCAAAGGTGGAAAACCAGCTGCTTTTGTTAAAAAAAAAAACAATCAAAAATACCTAGGCAAATGCGTTTCTATTAGAGAGGTTTAGAAGTACTTACTTTAGAGTTTGATGTGGGATCCTTTGTCTCATAAACCCCCATGAAAAATTCTGGATCAAACATATCCTGGATCATGCAACGAAATTTCACGAGGCTATTAGGCTTCAGGTAGTGCAGGGGAACATCATTCAGAGATGGAACCTGGAAAACCCAAAAAAAGAATGACACCAAAGTCAAACAGGTTTGCTTGAGGACTGATCTCTCACTAAAACCATTATTTTTCTGGTTAATAATTAAGACAATCACCACAACCCCATGTTTAACTGCGCACAGCTGTAAAAAATAACATTCTAGATGACGCCCACGCCAGTTTTTATGGCAAAAGAACCAGTTTATTGCATGATATTGATGTCATCTGTCAAAACAAAGCACTCCTCAGTCCTCATATCTGCACACAGTGGACTAGCCACTATTCTAAACATAAGCACACAGTTTCATTTATTTCTGCAAGAATACCACATAAAGCCATTCATGTGACATCTTAATACTTAAAATGTCAGAGGAAATAAGATTTTAACAGCTAACGTTACCCATGTATGAGCGTCGTTTAGTTTCAGTTTCTCTTTGAAATACTCCACAATTTTCTTCTCCCAGTCTGGACAGGAGTTACTCTGGGCTGTAGGACCACAAAGACACATTTTAGAAAAGTAATTTATACATGGGTATTCACAGTGTAATGTAGGCTACTAGATGGAAACTGATTTACAAAGCGTAGGAAATCATGACGATCACATGCTCCTCTGTTGAACATGCATTAGTATCAAAAAGTATCTTTTGACTGCTGCGTCTTACCAAACAGCCCATCAACAATACCCAGTGGGTTATTGATCCAGTCATGAACCGAAGGCATCGCTGCGGGATTTTGAAACACACAAAATTTAAAACTAATACTCCTTTGACTTGTACTATAACAAGCACGTTTCAGTGTTCAGTAGCGCACAATGCACCGTGGCGGGAAAATTGCGTCATAAAAACTACCATGTGACCACGGCGCATGTTCGTTCTTCGCTGTGCCGTCCTGAGAAGTCTAGACGGTACTAGTTCACCGAAATGTACAATGTATTATATTAATAGTAAGTTATGTGTGTTCAAGTATCAAAATTATTGATCTAAAGAGTTTTTTTTTTACATTTGACATTTTTACATTGATGTTTGTACATATTTGAAGTTAAAATTGATTAGTGCTTGAAAGTGAAAGCGTTTTTATTTTCTAGCATCACAACTGAAAAACGAAAGAAATCACACTATCGATGTTGTGTGTCATTGATTACTTTTGCCTTGGTACGTCAACGTCACGCAAATCTGTATTTCATGTAGTAGACGTCAGAGCAGTTTACCGTATGAACCTTTCAGACTATCAATGAAGTGAAAATCTGTGAAAATCCTGAGATCCCCTTTATCTCTCTACCGTGACGAACCAGGAAGTGTTGCCTGTTCCGACTGGAGGACAAGCTACGTGTAATATTTGATTGAAAATGGCTGATAGGAAAGCCAATAACATCCCCAGCAGCAGCGCAAATCTGCTGTTTTCAGCGGATCCGGAGTTCAACTTCAGCCTGCCGTTCATACCTGTCGGTCAGGCCACCGGCCCGGCGGTTTTATCCGGAGGTGAGCTTAGAAAGTCTTCAAATGAGCTGCTTTAGTGGCTAGTGATGTTAGCTTTCCTCTATTTTCAGCTCAGAGGTCTTTGCTCTTTATGATAATTAGCTCATGCTTTCTGTAAGATTATTTTACTCTGATATCCAGTAAAAATAAACCTGCATTTTTACTTTGGTCAAATATTTTAAGAATTTTGTATTGATTTTATTTGCTTGATTAGTAAAGTAGAACAGTTGACTTTAAATATACATTTATATACGTGGCAAAGTATGTCCTAAAAGGTAGCAGTGTCAAATTATCAAAATTATGAGATTACATTATCACTCGCTATCCCCAAAACCACCTGTCATCAAACCGTAACTTAATTTAAATTACATTGAATATTGTAAAAACACAGAAATATCAAATGTGTCTTTTAAAGAACCATTACTGCTATTTCCTGACAAAAGGATGAGGTTCATACCATATCGCCATAACAAAAAAAGCTTCCTCTTTATAAAAACTATCAGATATTTATGAAAACATTTATACAATCAAAAAATATCAATGTCATTCTTATTTTGAAGCTTTTCATATTTCACTTGTGATGACTTTAAAAACATCACAAACAGCTGACTAACCGAGTATATTTAAAACTAATTTTCTTTGCATTTCTTTGTCATCCTCTGTGAAGATGATGTCAGTGAAGTTGGAGAAGAAGACAGTTTTCTTGGTCAGACATCATCAGCAGCTCCTCAAGCCTCCCTGTTCAATTATTTTTCCAACACCACTAACAGCAGCGACCCGTTTGCATCTATAGGGCAGCAGCCGTGCCCGCCTCCAGCCGCCACC
>NW_015633185.1:369276-371538 GCF_001515625.1 Sinocyclocheilus rhinocerous | reverse complement strand
AAATAAATTTATTATTATTATTATTATTATTATTATTATTAATAAGTTATGCGAAATTGTAATACGTTAGTAATATTATATTAATAGTAAGTTATGTGTGTTCAAGTATCAAAATTATTGATCTAAAGAGTTTTTTTTTTACATTTGACATTTTTACATTGATGTTTGTACATATTTGAAGTTAAAATTGATTAGTGCTTGAAAGTGAAAGCGTTTTTATTTTCTAGCATCACAACTGAAAAACGAAAGAAATCACACTATCGATGTTGTGTGTCATTGATTACTTTTGCCTTGGTACGTCAACGTCACGCAGATCTGTATATCATGTGCTATGCGTCAGAGCAGATTATTATATGAAACTTTCATACTGTAAATGAAGTGAAAATCTGCGAAAATCTAGAGATCCCTTTTAGCTCTGCCGTGACGAACCAGGAAGTGTTGTAAAAAAGAAGCTCTGCCTGTTCCGACTGGAGGACAAGCTACGTGTAATATTTGATTGAAAATGGCTGATAGGAAAGCCAATAACATCCCCAGCAGCAGCGCAAATCTGCTGTTTTCAGCGGATCCGGAGTTCAACTTCAGCCTGCCGTTCATACCTGTCGGTCAGGCCACCGGCCCGGCGGTTTTATCCGGAGGTGAGCTTAGAAAGTCTTCAAATGAGCTGCTTTAGTGGCTAGTGATGTTAGCTTTCCTCTATTTTCAGCTCAGAGGTCTTTGCTCTTTATGATAATTAGCTCATGCTTTCTGTAAGATTATTTTACTCTGATATCCAGTAAAAATAAACCTGCATTTTTACTTTGGTCAAATATTTTAAGAATTTTGTATTGATTTTATTTGCTTGATTAGTAAAGTAGAACAGTTGACTTTAAATATACATTTATATACGTGGCAAAGTATGTCCTAAAAGGTAGCAGTGTCAAATTATCAAAATTATGAGATTACATTATCACTCGCTATCCCCAAAACCACCTGTCATCAAACCGTAACTTAATTTAAATTACATTGAATATTGTAAAAACACAGAAATATCAAATGTGTCTTTTAAAGAACCATTACTGCTATTTCCTGACAAAAGGATGAGGTTCATACCATATCGCCATAACAAAAAAAGCTTCCTCTTTATAAAAACTATCAGATATTTATGAAAACATTTATACAATCAAAAAATATCAATGTCATTCTTATCTTGAAGCTTTTCATATTTCACTTGTGATGACTTTAAAAACATCACAAACAGCTGACTAACCGAGTATATTTAAAACTAATTTTCTTTGCATTTCTTTGTCATCCTCTGTGAAGATGATGTCAGTGAAGTTGGAGAAGAAGACAGTTTTCTTGGTCAGACATCATCAGCAGCTCCTCAAGCCTCCCTGTTCAATTATTTTTCCAACACCACTAACAGCAGCGACCCGTTTGCATCTATAGGGCAGCAGCCGTGCCCGCCTCCAGCCGCCACCATCATTCCATCAACAAGCCCATCGCCTGCATCCATTGCAGCTAGCCTGCCTCTAAACCCACCAATATCTCACATGAACCCCGTTCAGCAGTATGGCAGTGTTACTAATCAAATCCCTGTGGGTACATACACTCATCCACCTAATGCACCGACTCCTCCTCCTCCTACCCAGAGCTTCCAGCAGTCATATAATCCATACCGTCACACAGCTGTCAGCAGCAAAGCTAATCCGTACCTCATGGCTCCTGAATTACAGCAGCAGCCCCCCAGCCAAACACCCCAGCATCTAAACCCCTATTCTCAGGCCACACCTGCTCCCTCGTTCCAGACTCCACACACAGCGTTCACCAAGGTTGGTCATGTAATGTCATATTTGTCTTTTAATCACTATGCACTTAAATTTATAGTTGCAAACGAGGGATTTTACTGGCTCTGTCATATTTGAAATATCGTCTGCTGCCACAGTCTATGGAGAATGACTTCAGCTACAATCTTGAGGATGCATTATATATTCTACCATATCGGATATCTGTAAATTTAAATTATTAGACTTTTTTAATTTTTTGTATAATTTTATGTTTTATTTATATTGGATAGTACTGGATTTTTAATTGTTCCTGCTAATTTCCTGCTTTGTAGATTACCTTTGCCATCAATACAGTGTTATTTTAGTATTTTATAGTATTCATTAATATTTTAAATTAGGTTCTTATATTTTAAGTTTTCATTGTAGTTTGTTTTAGTAATTTTGTTGTTCTTTGGACATTTTTTTTTAGCTTTGGTTTTTTATTTTATTTCTTTATATA
>NW_015633185.1:350372-368339 GCF_001515625.1 Sinocyclocheilus rhinocerous | reverse complement strand
TGTGTGTGTGTGTATATATATATATATATATATATATACTGCTTTATTTCAATTACCGAAAACATTATTTTATAGTTTTAGTTAATAACAGTGATACAATACAATGTTGTGATAACTAAATTCATTTATTATTAAACATTTAAAATGTAGTTTTTATTAGTTATTAGTATTATTTATTTATACATTTTTAGTTTGGAATATTTTATTTTTTTTAGACAAAATAGAATTGAATTTTGACAGCTGTAACAAAATAATCGGATCAGATTTATATAAATTCTAATTGTAATATTGGTACAACCCTATATAAATATATATAATAAAAAATGCCAGTTCAAGCGATGTCTTTTTAGTGTCTTTATAAGCATGTTTAGGAAAACTGGCATACTTTGTAACAGTTTTAAAAAGGACTTGTACTTTGTCCATATAGTGATTTTGCTATTTTTCAGCCTCCCCCAACACAGATTCCACCACCCCCTACAATGGCCAACATGACTGGACCATTAGTCCCTTCCAACTCAATGGTGCCATATGCTTACAATGTTTATGAACCTGTTCAACCTCACTGGTTCTACTGCAAACAAGTGGAGTCAAAGATGGTCTGGCTTCCCTTTAGTATTCTGGATTCCATTTGCTTGGAAGAAACGTTCAACTCTGGTAAGACAGGAAGTGTTTTCATCAAACCCACTTACATTAGCAGGAATAATTGTACAAGGCTCTTCCAATATTTTGGTATTAGCTTTCTGGCTTTTGATGTATGAAGCCTGCTGTTTACTTTTACGATATCTTAAGTTGAGTAATGTTAGGCTAAATGGAACTGCCTCTGTCACTGTAATTGAATTTGTTTGAGATTAACTGGATTGTATTTTTCCATGTATGCCAAGAGCATGTGGCCACTCTTAGTCTTTTTCACAACTGAAGTCTGTTGCTTCAGTTCAGCCAGATCCAGAAAATGTGATTGTGTGTACTGACGGAGGACGCTATGATGTGCAGCTGTATGACCGCACACGGACTGCCGTGTACTGGGAAGAAGAGCCCACTGAGGTCCGCCGCTGTACCTGGTTCTACAAAGGAGACACAGACAGTCGCTTCATCCCCTATTCAGAAGAATTCAGTGAGAAGCTGGAGGTTTGTGCTCCTCTATATTTTTCTCATCAGTATTCACAATGCTGACTATCAGGATGCCATTTTAACTGCTCAATGTTATGTATGTTAAACAGGCAGAATATAAGAAGGCTGTTACCACTAATCAGTGGCACCGCCGACTGGAATTCCCTTCTGGTGAGACCATCGTAATGCACAATCCAAAGGTAAAATGATTAAATGCTTTTAGCAAGAAAAGACTCTAAATAGTAAACAGTGTTTCTGTAGCATAAATCTGATTGGTTCCTCCTCAGGTGATTGTGCAGTTTCAGCCGTCTGCCATGCCTGATGAGTGGGGCACGACACAGGACGGTCAGACCCGACCTCGGATTGTCAAGAGAGGTGTGGACGATGATCATGATGAAGTTCCTGATGGTAAATGCATCTTTTTGACCTCGGAGTTCTTGTTTTCTGACTTTATCCTGCCAAACTGAGCGATTTGTTCTGCTGTTTCTCACTTTGAAGTCCCCCAGATTTCAAAATGTTTCAAAACACAAACTGTCAAACAGTCCACAACGTCAAAATGATTAGGTATTATTTAAAGGAGAGTGCATAACATGCCAGAATCATAGAGGAATGTTGTGTTTTCCTGTCTAGGTGAGATGCCTCAGGTGGATCATGTGGTGTTTCTGGTGCATGGCATAGGCCCCGTCTGTGACCTGAGGTTTAGGAGCATGGTGGAGTGTGGTATGTTACACCAATTTAGACTCCAGATGAATACTAAATTGTCTTTTCAGTTCAAAGTCAGTTATAAAGTCACAATTTAGGCCAGTTGTTTTAGTAGAAACAAATCCTACTGTTTCTATGTGAATCCTTAGACAATATATATTGCGCTTCAGTCAAACTCTGTGTTTGTGTTCACAGTGGATGACTTCCGCAGTGTGTCCTTGAAGTTGTTGCAGAGTCATTTCAAGAAGGCCCGTGATGATCATCTGATTAGTCGTGTGGAGTTTTTGCCTGTGCACTGGCACACGGCTCTGCACGGTGATGCTACAGGGGTTGACAGGTAGAGACACGACGTTCAGCCACATTCAAGAGGAGTCTTACTTGAATTCTGTATATGAGGCCTAAAACTTTCCATTTCCATTTTTGCTTTTGCTGTTTCTTTTGTACTGAACCTTCAGCCACCAATGTGTAATTTAAATATATATATATATATATATATAATATATGTTTAGTTCTATTCAAAGTAATATTCAGTAAAGATCTTTTGATAAATTGATCAAAATTGATAGTAAAGGTATTTATAAATAATGTTATGGAAGATTTCTTTTTCAAATAATTTTTTT
Organism: Sinocyclocheilus rhinocerous; assembly: GCF_001515625.1. NCBI lineage: Eukaryota > Metazoa > Chordata > Actinopteri > Cypriniformes > Cyprinidae > Sinocyclocheilus > Sinocyclocheilus rhinocerous. The sequence goes on along the minus strand of NW_015633185.1, from coordinate 365,910 downwards.
TTTTTTTTTTTCTTTCTATTCATTAAAGAATCTTGAAAAAATATATCACAATTTCCCCAAAAATATTAAGCACCACAACCATTTTCAACAGTGAAATAAATAAGATGTTTCTTGAGCAGCAAATCGGCATATTAGAATGAGTTCTGAAGGATCATGTGATACTGACTGGAATAAATGGAGTAAATATAGACTGGAGTAAAATTCAATGAAAATTCAGCTTTGCCATAATGATAATTTATTTAAAAAAAAAACAAAAAAAAAACAGTCATTTAAAAATAGTAATAATGTTTTAAATTTTTTACTGTATTTTTGATCAAATAAATGCCTTGGTGGGCTTAAGAGAATTATTTAAAAAACACATGAAAAAACCCCAAACTTTTGAATGGAAGTATAATTATAAAATACACTATCCTGTATTAAATTTACTTATCCCTCTGTGGAAAAACAATGACAATTTGTTGGTCCAAAAATTTAGGAACTCTTTCTTAAGAAACTTGTTTTGTTGAGGTTACTGAAAAAAATATGTTGTCAGGATGTTTTTTCTTTCCTCTTGGTGCTGCTTTGAAATGCTCTTGAAATCTCCATACTGTTCTGCCTAAATTCATGTTGTCTGTATTATCAGTCACATCATCTTGTTTTATATATTTTTAACAAAACATATTTCTGTCTTTTATGTTTTCAATCATCTAGGAGGATAAAGAAGATTACTCTGCCCAGCACAGGTCGTTTGCGTCACTTCACTAATGAAACCCTCTTAGATGTTCTCTTCTACAACAGCCCAACCTACTGCCAGACCATTATGGACACCGTGGCTTTTGAGATCAACCGCTTACATTCATTGTTCATGCAAAGAAACCCAGACTTCAAAGGCAGAGTGTCCGTGGCTGGACACAGCTTGGGTGAGAATCCTTTGCTTTTACATGCTTTAACTCTAGTTCAAGTTTTATCATTTAAGACCATGAATCAAAGTAATGCTCTGTTAGACGTCTGTTAGGACACAATGATATTGTGTAAAAAAACACCATGTACTAGAATTTATATTGTTTTTTTTACAGTTTTCTTTTAATTTATTATTTCCCCTAACCTGTAGGCTCTTTGATACTTTTTGATCTGCTGTCCAATCAGAAGACCGGCTCACCTTCAGCAGGTCCAGTGACCAATGGAAATGCTCTGCCTAATGTGAAACAGGTATCAGTACATTTTGATTGAAGATAACCATAAAATGCTGAACATATGACATGTTCTGTTTTATGGCATCACAGGAACACAGCCTTTATCTGTGGGTCTTTAAAATCAATTTGAGCGTGATTTAAACCCGGATGATTGTAACCACTAAGTTCGTCTGCCTTGTGAAAACTAGCGCGTCTCCGACGTAGTTAAAATATCTCCTTTTGAAGTGGACTTTGAGCGTTGTAACTTCGCAGATCTTTTTTATGCTCAAACAGCAACATTACAGACTAACTAAAGTTGAAAAAGCATAATAGGACCCCTTTAAGATGACTTCTAAACCTTATTTGAATATTGTTTAATTGCTGTAGGTAAGTCCCGTCATCCAGGCCAATGAAGTGCCTACTGTAGTGGCTGCTGAGGAAGAGTCTAAAGAGGAAGAAGAGGAGATTGGCAACCTGTCATCAGTTCTGGAGATGTTGGGGTTGTCTGAATATCTGAACACCTTTGAAACTGAGAAGATTGATGTTGAGTCTCTGGTGAGAGCATTTAAATTATTATTATTATTTTTTTACAGAATAAACAACTCATCATGGCTATTTCTCCTATGTTGCAGCTGATGTGCACAATAGATGATCTGAAGGAAATGGCTATTCCTCTGGGGCCACGTAAAAAACTTGCCAATTTTGTCAAAGAGAAGTCTGCAAAACAGGCATATTTTCAATTGTCTTTAAATTGCATCTGGTAGTGTTTGCACTTTTTATTTGTCCAGTTTCATGTGACACTTTGAAACCCATTTGTTTCTTGGCAGGCGGCCCGAAAGGCTGTGAAAGAGAAGACTGTAGAAAAAGAGGAACCAAAAGAGACCCAACCTCCCGTTCAGACAGAGCCCACACCGGATTCTGCCGTCAGCAAACTGCCAGCAGGAAGGACCATGTCCTCAATCCATGTGGATTACAACTATTTTGAAATAGGCACAGGGCAGGTAAAGCTCGAACATACACCATCCCAAATTGCTCTATGGATCAAGATGATTGAATGAAGGTATCTTGTCAGAACCTGATTGTGGGTCTGATATGTGAACATGCTCTGCAATCTTGGATGTTCTTCTCCAGGTGTCGGTGGTATATCATGCTCTGGACTTTGAACCGGTGAATTTCTTTGCTCTCGGTTCTCCAATCGGGATGTTTCTGACAGTGCGTGGGGTGGAGAAAATCGAAGAGTCTTACCAGCTTCCCACCTGCAAAGGGTTCTTCAATATCTACCATCCAGTAAGTGGTGTCTTAGCTTGTCTACTGTTTATCTACAAAGGCATCTGATCTTTTGGAAACAAAAATGGTTTAGGACTAAAGTGTCAGTGTAAATGAAGAAAGATGAACACCACTATTTTAAACTTAAACATTCTCACTGTTAGCTATGTATCTAATGCATTAATGTTATTGTGCACTCAGCTGGATCCAGTTGCATACAGAATTGAACCCATGATCTTACCTGACATTGAGCTGGAGCCGGTTTTGATCCCTCATCATAAAGGGAGAAAGAGGCTTCATCTTGGTATGTAATAGGCAATTTCTGTGCATTTCATGCATTTTTAAAATTATTCTAGAGATATTTTATTTTAAATAATTTAATTAATAATAGCAATTTAAATAATATATATTATTTTAAATTATTTAAATAATAATACATTTAAATGAAAAATAATATATCATTTAAGAAATTATATTTTTTTAAATGAAATGGTAAATTATCCAGGCACAATTGTCCAGGAAATTTTTTTTTTCTTGTGTTGATAAAGCAAAACACAGTCAACAATCATTTTAATTAAGGATATTAAGCAATGTCATAATTATAATAAAATACATAGATTTTCTTTTTTTTGTGGGGGAGTGTGATTATTTATTTATTTATTTTGTGTGTGTGTCTTGTGTCCAGAATTAAAAGAGAGTTTATCCAGGATGGGCTCGGACCTAAAGCAAGGCTTCATCAGCTCTCTGAAGAGTGCTTGGCAGACTCTGAATGAGTTTGCCCGCGCTCACACCTCGTCTGCTCAACTGCATGAACAGCTCGCCATGGTCGCCAGTCAAATCAAAGCAGAAGAGGAAAAGCAGCAAGGGGAAGGTAAGTTAACCACAGTGAATATCCTCTTACCCTTATCCGTTTCATCATTTCAATGTGCACACTTCAGCTCAAGCTCAAAATCTGAATCTCACTGTTTGTTTGCAGAGGAGGATAAGATGGTTGAGAGTCCTGAACCTCAGAAGGAAGAGGAGACACAAGTAAAAGTGGGCATGCTGAATGGAGGAAAACGCATTGACTACGTTCTGCAAGAGAAACCCATCGAGAGCTTCAATGAATACCTGTTTGCACTCCAAAGTCATCTGTGTTACTGGTATGTGATGTTCCTTAATATCATTATGTACTTGCATTGTCATGTTGTGTTTTACAAACAGAATCTTTTGTCTCTTTCCTCAGGGAATCTGAAGATACAGCTCTGCTTCTCCTCAAGGAAATTTACAAGACCATGAACATACACCCAGATCAGGCAGTGCATTGATGTGATGCTCATTAAAACTCTTCGGCCATCAGAAATCACATTACTTTGAAGATAAAAGAATATTTTAAACTGTTTTCAACTCGGACTGTCTTTATTTTATTTTATATTGTTGTAGTCTATATTAAAATGAATACACTTGTATTATTCCATGTGTCTTAAATTAAGAAATTAAAGTCAAATAGTGGATTTCAATACCACAATGGTTTAAAATGGCATTTTTATAGCTTATAGAGCTGGGAATGTTTGAGTGCAATTATAAATGGTATTAACAAACCCTTTATTATCTAGAGTTAGTAAAGAAATAACTATGCTGTTTGAAAACTACAACCAACAAGTCATAATAAACTAAACTATTAGTAGCTATTGTGTTGCTCTGGCTTTTTAGATCATCACAGTTATCTTCAGTATATATTGGGATATTTTAAAAAAATTGATATTTACTGGCACAGAATTTGCTTCCAAAACAAAAATTTATGACACATATACTGGGGATCAAATAGCAGGTCTACATTTCAAGGTTCACACTGCTGCACCACATCATGGTTTATTTCAGGGACAAAAATCATTAACCATGGTTAGTTGTATTCCTTTCATTTATTTTAGAAAATAAGTAATGGAACTCAACATCCTGACCAATTTAAGGCTCTACAACAGATAGCAACGGTTATTTTTAATCTACCTGCTGCTTAAAGTTGAATGAATACATAATGTCCTTGTCACAAGTGGTTTGTTCAATCAGAGAAATGTCCTTTAGGGATGTAAAAAATTTTTTTTTTTTTTTTTTTTGCAGTAACTCACTATATACCACAGATTCATTTCAAAGTGGTTGCAGAGGCCAATGTCTTGAAATATTAGAGCATTTTATCATAAACCCCTGACTGTTAGTGCTACGGCACTGACCAGTGTTCTTACACATGGTGCAAAGTATAAGTTTGATACACGCATCAAAATGCATATCGGGTCCATGCCATCTCAAACACATGGAAGACTTTTCTCAAAGTCTGAATACTGTTCCAACACAGACATTGCCAACAGAACAAATCCAGCACGGCAAGTTTAACCACATCCATCTGTAGATGATTGCCCCTTTTGCATACATTTATGAATAGTTTGTACAAACTCTTTCATGAATGAGGCCCTAACAATTTCTCTGCATTTCAGCTCATCTTCATTAACTCATTTCCCTAATGGGACTGGTCATTATTCACATGTAGTAAATAAGTCCTTCTAGTGTAGAACACCTACAATTTAAATTGGCATTAAAGCAGACTATTCCAGAACTCTCAGAGAAATTAAATTCTCAATGATGTAAACAGTTTACGTAGTACCTATCAGTACCATCCTTCCACCACACTTAAGTCTTTTTTTTTTTTGCTGTCATAAGGTCTTCAGTAATCCATAGATTATTATTTAGAGTGGACTTAGTTCAAATAATACCAAAAATGTCCGTTTGACCCATTTCTTCATTGCCATGTCAACAAAGTTGTGCTCTGTATTGTTGATTCTGTAGTCAATTCATTCTGCTGGTCTGCTCTGGGTTTTGTAGGCCTGCTTTCGAAGGTGAGTCTCGATCTCCTCCCTGAACACCAGCATGCCCAGGTGAGAATGTGACGCCTCATTCATGGCCTTGGACTGGATGCACATGCGGTACTGTTCTGGGGTCAGTTCATCTGCGCACAGCTTCTCATGCCACAGGTGGAAGAGGCCTGATACAGGCGTGCGGATCACAATCTGATCACTCCGTAGATACTTCCTGTACAAGTGCACATCTTCTACACCCCAGCCTTTCACTTCCAGATCAAATCCTCCTAGAAAAGAGGAACTGTGAGTTTATTTATATGAAACAGCAAGCAAATTATCTTTTATTGTAATTTGATGTATCTGATGCATTGATTTGAAATTACGCCGGAATAAATGCATGTATCGATTCATTATTCCATTTTACAAATTAAAGTTACGGACATATTTGAAATGGAAATTTATTTTGTTATAAATCTAAAACTTTTTCCACATTAAAATACACAACGACTTACCAATGCTGAGGAAGTCAGAGCGATACTGACAAGTCATGCCAAATCCAAAATCCCTCCAGAATCCGCCATCTTTTTTATGAATCTGTAAACAGCATACAATTGCATTATTCACCTTTGTATCAGTAGAAAGCCATACATTCTACAAAGATGTAGGTTCATAGAAAAATCTTGATGTACATACCAGCAGATTCTCAATGGGGGGCGGAAACTCAAGATTTCCATAAACTATAGATGGATTGTACAAACTGAAAACCACCGGGTAGAAAACTCGTTTTCCTTCCAGGGAGAAAAAAAATTGTATTTTTATTATAAACATTTTAGTGTATAAAAAAATGGAGGCATGACAATTGTCCATGACAACAAATCCTATTACTAATATTATTACTGCTTAGTTTGTGTGCACTCTTATTTTGTTTTCCAACTAACATACAAACTTAATCCTATAGTGCAATTAAACAACAGTGCAAAATGGAAGAAATACTGATGTTTTATCTAGTAATGGGTCCATGAATTTTCAGATATAAATGCTTGAGATGACAGACCTGGAGCTGTATTGAGACGACAGGTGCTAAGAAATTCCAGTGTGAAGTAGATGTCAACGTCACAGAAGAACATCAACACATCATCCCCCTTCTCCCACGTGTGAGCTCCAATGTCCAGACCACGGCCACGCGAAAACTCCTCATCCACAGGGATCAGAGTGTAGTTACTGAAGTTTTCCTCACTGGAGATCATGAATAAAAACAGTGTAAGAAACATAATGAGCTTTAGAAGATTTATGCCAACCAAAGTGGGTAATACAGTTTTTACAATCTTTAATTAACAACCTACAATAACATTTATAAGCTGGGAGTCAGTAATATTTTTTTAATTAAAGTCTCATGCTCAACAAGGCTGCATTTATTAGATTAAAGATAAAATAAAAACAGTAATATTGTGAATTTTTTTTCAAAAAGTTATTCCAGTGTGGCAAAGCTACATTTTCAGCATCATTACTACAGTCTTCAGTGTCACATCGATTTTCAACCGGCTCGCGGTTAATCGTTACATCCCTACTGTTTATTGAATTTTCTTCTGGGAATAGTAATATAAAAACAAAAAGCAACTGTGCAAATTTAAAACCCACCCCAACCCTGGTAGACTTAAAAAAAATTAAATAAATAAATAAAATAAAATAAAAAATATGTATATTTAAAAAATTAATAGTAATAATAAAAAATAAATAAATTAATAATAATAGATAAATAAATAGCAATAAAATAATTTTTTACAAAGATTTAGAAAAGCTGACACAACATTAAAAGCTGAATGCAATTTAATGCATCCATGATGAAAAAAAAGTATTACATTTCTTTAAAAAAAGTAAATAAATAAATACATAATAATAAAAATCTTACTGACCCCAAACTTTTGAATGGTAGTGTACTTACACAGATTATGTACCTTACTCAATAACTTTGAAAAAGCAAGTATATTTTCTGCTAGTCAAGAAAATTACCATTCTAATAAAGAACATTTCAACTGCCCCACAAACAGCAAATTCCTTTTCCTTGAGTTTTCTCCATTCAGGATGTTGGCAATCATAGAATGTTTCAGTCACGCTATACACATAAAATATCAATATCTGCAAAGCTCAAACCTGGACATTTTCCTCAGAGACGCCTTCACCTCCTGCAAGCCCGTCTGCCCAAAATACACCACTGTGAGATGCACCCGCTTGTCCTGCTGTATACAAACCTCCCTGCACACAGAAAACATAGCCTGATCACAACATTTCCAAAACTTCCAAAGGGAAAACCGCACTTGTTCCCTTGTAAAACTGTGTAACATCTGGCTCTGTGTTGCCCCTACCCACACAACTTTAGAAGTTCAACCATATTATCTGCAGCACACAAAAACACACATTCCCCTAATCTCTCTTACATGCTCTGTCACATTTTTTAGTTTGAAATGTCAATAGGAATCTGCACAATTGGGAGTTATGTATGTGTAAAAACGAAAAATTTCCCCACAGATTTTGCCTCGGGTTCAAGTTGCAATTTGCCACTACTTGGTTTGAAAGTAAGTTCTGTGTAATCTGTGCTTCATACATCATCACTACACTTTTGACAATGGATCTTTTTGCTGTGAAATTTCATCCAAATTGAAATGATGCATTTATGTATATAAAATGATGTATTTGTTTAGGCCAAAACCTAGAAACGTGTTCAGAACTTAAAAGTTCCAGTTTCCTGAAGTCAATGGGTTTTTCTGAAATGGTTTTTGGTTAAATGCCTCAAATATGTTCTGTGGTTAACACAAGCTCAAGATATCTTCACATTTTATTCTGACATAAAATAAATCAGTTAGAATCCTTTGTGGTTTTTAAAGCTTTTAATTGTCTTGAAAAAGGTGGTTGTCAACAAGTGGCTAAATGTGACTACAGAGGTTGTTGGGGACAATAAACGTCATCACGCTGAACAGGTAAACTCATCTACGCACTAGCTGCTTTTACAGCCTCATTATCGAATTCTTGCAAACTTTTCTAACTCAATTTCAGTGAAAATGTTTTTAAATAAAGACTGAAAGAGTTGTCAGAATCTTAATGCTGGAGAGACTGAACTCATGCCAATGTGGTGTTTATTAGGCCTGTCACAATAATCAATATATCGACTTATCGCGCAATATATGTACATGACCTCAATAATTTTTGGTGACGGAATATATCGCCCATTATATTTACTTAAAAAAAATAATTTCACCATGTTTTGTACATTCCACTTACGCCTGTGTCTTTTGTAACTTGTCGTACATAGGGGCAATATATCGCACAACAAAAAGTTGTTATCGTGAGAGGCCTAGTGTTTATAGCCTAAATTTAGCTTTCTACTTCTGCCGAATGTATTTAAGCTTCAAAATTCAGTTGTTTTTATTTGTGAAGACTATTATGATGAAAAAAGTGTGTAAGAATCATAAACCTCTGCCTGTCATACAGCTTGTTTTCAATGCAAAAGCTAATGGAAAAACACATTTGTTTTTTTGTTGATGATGCTTACTTACAGTTTAGCTAACAAAAAAAAATGTAATCCTGCTCCTGCAGGAGGGCCAGGTAATACTCCTTTCTATACGGATCTCCTCCCAGGCCAGGCAGCACCTGGCTTACATCCGCAGGCGGTGTGCACTCCAGGAGGTAAGCAAACAGCAGCAGTACCAAAAGCAAAAATATCCCCAGGACAAGCCAGCGCACCCGCCCCTGCAGAGGAAGCCCCCGCCTGGGCATATCTGAGAGGCAGGGTGCTCTTTACCAGCCACCGTTTTGCATTCCCACCCTGACAAGATGTAACCTTTAGGAAGGATTAAGTCTTTCACATTAATCCATTCCCAAGTGAAGCGGAGGGAGCGCGGTAGTGTCACATTTCTCTTGTAATCATGCTCCTCTCACTCTACAGCACACTGAACATGCTCAGATTCCTCAGAGATGTGTGAATATACCTTCGACGACCTGTCATCCTGCTTGCACAATAGTCCTCTTCTAAGAGAAATAACTCATCTAAAAAGAGATTACAATAATTAATCATATATTTTCCTCATCAGTATATTTAGACTAAACAAATACATACAAATAAAAATGTATAAAATAATTTAACACCCAGTAGTGCCTTGCTGTTTAACTTCAGAACAGTCAGTAAAACAAATTGTGATATATCCATAAATGTATAATCTCTTATGTGTTATCTATTTATGAAACATATATATATATATATATATATATATATATTTAAACACAAACATAAATATAATGAATTAATATTGTAAAAAAAAGTCTACGTAGTAAAAGACTGCAATTCTTCGGATCGAAACTTAGAATGGATAATCTAAAAATAAGACGTTAATGATAACTTAAATGTTTTAATAATAAGTTAATAATCAATATTTCATATACATCATGTATTCATTAATTTGGCAAGTAGCCGTGTTTTAAGCGGGGTCGGACTCCTGATCAGATCACGCTGTTTTTTGCTCACGGTGTTTATTTTGCCGACTGACTGTACATTACCCCACACACTGTATGAATTTTATGCACATGTACGTGTAACTTATACCGCAATTCTTCCTGATGTTATATACAAGCTTGCGCCTTATTATAAACTAAGGTAGCACCTAAGACTCTGAATAATACTAATCAAGTTTGCTTCTACATCATCAAAGAAATACACCTTTAAGCGCACAGGGAAACATCTGGCTGACTGATCTATGGCAAAATGTTGCCGTTCGCACAAGAAAAATCTAACGGTACCAATATAATTTGTGGCAGAAAACGTCGAGGTTGAAGTTGTTTTAAAAAATAAACACGGAAATGTGCGACACTTCCCTCGGTAATTGTGACTGTATGTGGCTTTCGGTAACCGTTTCTTTATGCAACTGTTCAATAGAATACCGAGCATAATAAATGTGGGAACAGAACGCCACGGTGCAATGAAAAAAGGAAGCACAATAAAAACGCACGTTACTTCCGCTATGAGCCGCAAAATTTCAAAATAAAAGCCTGTCTAGATGTTTTACAAATCGTTAAACCCTATGGTTAACAAAATTCACTATAATTATGCAATTTTTGAAAATCTACTTTGAAATTTAACTCACTTCCTTTCTTTGAAATGGTATGTCATGTGTTTATAGGTTTGTCTTTTTTCTCTATTCGTGCTGCTGCTCCACTTACGCCAGGAAAAACTTTTAATGTGAGTCCCATGTTGGTATTATCTGATTTAAATAAATCTTCCTATTCACAGAGCAAAACGACAAACTGAATGAAACCTCAAATTGATGGTTTCATAACCATTTACATATTTACACAGGGTACGTTGGACTTGATTTTCCGATCATTCATTCATTTTTGTGGTCACAGTACTAATGTGTCATGAAATCCATGCCTCAACCCTTAGGATGTCAGGATGAGCAAATGTTACCACATTTTAATCTATTTGTGTAAATAATTAGAACTATTCTTTGTTGCTCTTTAATGAAGTCTGAGAATGAAATAGCATAAAACACATTAAATTAAACCTGGCATCTTCTAACAGTTTTATTGATTGAAACGTAATGTTTTGACAACATAATGAGGAATCACACTCAGGTTTATGTATTGTAGTTATTGTTGCACAATGAAAATTAAATCACCATATGACATTAAATTAAACATATCAATACTCTGTTATGGCAATATTCATAACTCGTAGTTACCACAGAGCAAAATATCAACATTTAAAAAAACAAAAAGTAATTGATTCTGTCATATCCTGACACATAATCAAGAAGAAAAACTATTTTTCCAAATAAACATGTCCAATCATTGCAGCAAACATCTGCAGTAAGTGATGGTAAAGAAGCTCCCTTTAATTCCTGGAGTGGGACCAAGATTGTCTCGGTCATGCATTTATAACTGGTGTTTTCTAACAGAAGCGGCACAGGCACTTAAACATGGACATTAAACTGTACAGAGTCATGCAGTGATACAACATGGCCAACAGGGCCTTGTGGTAACAATCACCTATGAGCTGCTTGAAGCATGTTTTATGCAATTCCAGCCAATTTGAAATCTATTACCATCCTCCCATCTTCTACACAACAGCAGAAATAAAAGGGAACCGACTTTATCATCAAACAACATATATACAGTATCATATAAATATACACATCTCCCACCCCCCACATCTTTCCCACCACTGATTTTGGTTTGCTTTTTTAACTATTGAGCGTGTCCACAATTTTTGCGGGAGAATGCAAAGCCATCCAGTTTGCATAAACACTATCATTGGCATATCTTGTAAAGACAGGGTTAGTGGCATCGAGTCTGTTGAGCGGTACCGGGCTCTTCTCTGGCCAGTTCGGGTATGACATGCCTAAAAATGAGAACATATCATTTTTCTGCACTGAGGAAGCATTAAGTCCAGACAGTAAGGCTCTCAAACGAAACTCAGCTCAGCTTTTGAGCATTAAACAGCATAAAACAGCATGAATGACTCATGGTAATTTCATGGTAGAAGCATGAAATCATTCTTTGGTCCTTTGAGTGCTTTTTGGTCATTCATGTCAATATTCCACTGTGATGACATCATCTATTGTATGACATCATCATGACATCAGTATTGTTACTGCTGTTGTCTTTGCCATTTTATGTACAATCATTTTAAATGAAATAGATAATCAGTGCTCTACTAAAAGGTTTTTTGTGTACTCGCAGAAATAACAGACATCAAGGAGTCTGTGAATAGCAACTGCCTTACTGCTGGCCGTTTAATTGCTTACTATTAATGCCATAATTTTGGGGAGAGCTAACAGAGTCTTGCATATCTTGATATATGATCTAAACTAAAAGAAGAGTTTAATTCAAAAGCCTTACTGCTTTCAGAACTGACTCCATCTACTGTAAACACTCATTTTCTGTAATATGTTCAGAATATTACAGAGAGAGCACATCCAGAGCACACGGGACCTGTTTCAAATGTAAAACTTAACCTACAGTGCTGCAAACCAATAGAAAATTCACATATGATGTAAATCATGAAACACATCTAATTATATTTTCCTAACTGAACATAATACATGTTAAGTTTTTTGTATATAAATGAAAATTATTAACTTTTTTTATCAGTAGTAATAATACTTGTACAATAAAGCTTTTTAAAATGAATATTTCAAATAGTAGAGTACATCGGAAGCAGGTCCAAATGAAACATCTGATCCCTAGATCCAGACACTACAGCACTAACTGAATCTATAAAACATTAGCAATATTCATAAGTCAGTGGCAACCATGCCGTTAGCACAATCACAGCACTTCCTATGGAAGGCAAAAACAAATTGATTTTGTTCCCAGTATTAGAATCGAGTAAATGCATGGGAAATTCTACCATAGAGCTTGTTTTCAATCCAAGTGGAGGGGAGGGTTCGAGGGAGAGGGGCGTTACTAGAGTCCACTAAAGGTGTGTCCTCTTCAGAGAGGGAGTCGTCATACAGCAGGGCGTCTGCTGGCGTGGAGGCTGCGAGATCCAGATAGTCCTGATGAAGGGAAACACAGTTATGAAAATCAGACTAGTGGTACCATAACTCTTCAGTGTAACATCACATACTTCATGTGAAAAAATGTTTCTTGAGAATGAGATTTTTCTTGATTCACTAGTCAACATCATTAGAAAGCAGGTTGTCAAATTACATTAGTTGCTAAAGGTTAGCATAACAAAATATATGACAGTACATTTAAGTGTAAATATGGCCAGTCTAACATTTAATTTATTCTAAAATATAACAACGTTTTTTGGAGTCAAGGTGCTGACAGTTGATCTGTGTTCATCCATTGTTTTCACGTTGTTTTAACATCGTCACTTACCTTGGAGAATTTTAATCTTTATGACAACTTAAATGAATAAACAGACTACCATTCAAAACTTTGGGGCCGGTAAGATTTTTTAATAATTTAGAAAAAAAGTCTCTTACGCTCAACCAGGCTGCATTTATTGGATTGAAAATACAGTAAAAAACAAAACAAAAAAACAATTACTTTAGTCTTCATTGTCACATGAACCTTCAGAAATTGCTGTAATGTAATAATTTAATATGATGATTTGGTCCTCAAGAAACACTTATCATTATTATCAATGTCGTGCTGCTTAATATTTATGTGGAAATGTTGATAAAATTTTTTTAGGATTCTTTGATGAATATAAAGTTCAAAGAACAGCATTTACTTCACTTTAGATTCATTTAATGTGTCCTTGTGGAATAAAAGTACTCATTTCTTAAAAAAAAAAATCTTACTGACCCCAAACTTTTGAATCAATTTAAGGGGGTCTGAATACTTTCCGTACCCACTGTATAAGGTAATTAGGGTGTAAATACTATTTTAATTGGGATGTTTGACTTAAAGTTCATACATGATTTGTGAAGACAGGTTCAGCTCAGGTTGTCATTTCATGAAGCTCATCAGAAGTGTTTTGATTTGTGTCTGTGTGTGACTGTCTGGAGAGAAAGTACTTGTTGTATTCTTACTCGGCTTTTCACCATCATCTTCTCAAGTTCTTTGCTGATGTCTGAGAAAGTAGGACGCTTATGTGGCTCTTGTTTCCAACAACGAAGCATCAGATTGTACCTATATTACATAACAGAGCATTCATCACCTGATTCAGAACATCTCTGATTGTCACACGTAAATAACTGATTCCTTTAGGTGAAATTAAGTACATGTTGTGTCCATAATATTGTATGAGACATTCTAAAGTCATATAAAGCAAAATATGCTAACTTGAATGTTAAATGATATATATCCTATGATGACATGGTGGTTTTAGAAAATGATTTGTTCATTCAGCTCTCAAATCTACAACACATTCAAGTGATGTACACACATTTCATCCGTGCAGTTCTCTGGCTTCTCCATCCTGTAGCCCGTCTTCAGAAGGTTGAAAAGCCGTTCTGGAGCAATGCCTGGGTAGGGGTTTCCACCCAAAGTCACAATTTCCCATAAGAGGACACCAAAAGACCAGCTAATGCAAGAAAACAGAGAGAGACATTGTACTGTAAATTTGTAATGGAATAAGTCCTCACTTTAAAAAATATTTGTTATTGACATTTCTTTGTAATTACATGTGAAATTGACTAGCAATTTCTGAGTAAATCATACACCCAATTTCACTGTATTCAGACATGCTAAATATAAATTGGTGATTGTCTGTATAGAAGCATGTGTTGCATAACTTACACATCACTTTGTGTGGTGTAGATGTGATCAAACAAAGATTCTATAGCCATCCATTTAACAGGAATACGACCCTAAAAATTGAGAGCACATTATGACATATAGTATTAAGTCTAACCAATGTAAAATTGCATTGCATGTTCATTACAAGTTTTCTCGAGCACAAATATTCAAACATCTGTAAAACATAGGATGTAACTAGTTTGCCACAGTTAAAAAAAAAAAAATATATATATATATAACCTTGCTCCTCTTCACATACGAATCTTCCTCATAAACATCTCGAGATAAACCAAAGTCGGATATTTTCATCTTCCTTCCCTCTGCCACCAGCACATTCCTGGCAGCCAGGTCTCTGTGAACAAGCTAAACATATTTTCTCTCATTATAACATCGTTCTTTAAAAGAGAACATTAAATATTCAGTGATGGATATTCCCTAAACTGCTGACACACCTTCATTTCAGCCAGGTATTGCATTCCTCTGGAGATCTGCCATGCAAAGGAGATGAGGTCGCCCATGGTCAGAGCTCTCTCATCTGGGTTTTCCAAGTAGCTGGAGTTGCGGTTGGCATCATTGCCCATGTAGCTGGGTCCAACTTTCCGGCTCTCTCTCAGGAAGTTCCGCAGTGAGCCGTACTTTGCGTATTCAACGATTAAGTATAATGGACCTGAACAGATGAGCTTGTATGAGCACACAGGGCAACAAACAAATGCATGCCAGATTAAACATAGTTTTTTTTTTTTACTAAAATGTCTTACCATCCTGGCTGCAAGCTCCATACATTTTTATGACATGAGGGTGATTAACCTGCTTGAGCAATGTGAACTCTGACAGGAGGTCTCGAAGCTCACTGTGAGATGCATTTTCTGTGGTGAAAAAATGAATGCTTAGGAGTCACTACACAATTTTTAAAACTAATCCAGCTTTTAAAGGGGTCATTTGATGCGATTTCAATTTTTCCTTTCTCTTTGGAGTGTTACAAGCTCTTAGTGCATAAAGAAGATCTGTAAAGTTGCAAAGACTAAAGTCTCAAATCCAAAGAGATATTCT
>NW_015633185.1:331414-349001 GCF_001515625.1 Sinocyclocheilus rhinocerous | reverse complement strand
ATAGCTGGCCAATCACAGTACACCTCGCTTTTTCAGACCGATGAGCTTTGTAAAAATCGACACGTTTCAAAAAGGCGGGGCATAGAGGAGAAACAATAATGTACAGTATGTGGAAAATAATGTGTTTTTTTTTACTTTAAACCGCATAAACACATTTCATTACACCAAATACACAAAATAATGTTATTTTTAGCAGCATCATATGACCCTTTTAAAAAGTGATTAATCAAATCTGCCTCCAAATCTGATTTTGAGTTGCATACCTTTCAACATCTTTACAGCAACCGTAGTGTATCCAGCTTTTCCTTTGAGCCGGAAAGCCGTGGCCTTCACAACCTTCCCAAACTCTCCCTCTCCAAGAGTCTTACCCAGCACTAGGTTCTTTCGAGGGAACTCCCACTTTGGATCCTCCTGTTAACAGAAATGATAAAAATCTTTACACATCAAACAAACTCATTAATAATAATTTCATTAATCAGTTCCAATTTATACCAAAAACATCAACATGCACGAGTTAACTAAGTGTGTAAAGACTAAATAAGTAAAGACACTGAGCAAGACTTACGGGTATTTTGAAGGTTTCAATAGCCACCTGATTCTCCATGGAATCTAGAGAAGCTCGACGAACATTATTGGCTGAATAACTGATTGGGTAGGATTGGGCTGGTCGGCGGAAAGTCATTTCAGCTGAGGCGATGGGAGGCTTAGGTGTGCTCTTGTGGTAACAGTGGAAAAAGTACGAGGACAGGACAATGAAGGAGAGGAGGACACCAGTTGCAATGATGGTCTTACACACGTCATCACAAATAGGAAAAACTGAAAAACAATTAGAAAAAAAATCAATGGATTTGTAAAATTTTTTGGCAATTTAATTTAGTTTTAACTATATTCTACAGATGTTTACATATTGTCCTCAAGAAAAAATAACCAAATGTACATAAATTAACCAGTTCAAAAAGGCCTGAGCATTTAAACTGCCCACAGTTCTTCAGAAAAGGGTTAATTGGCTGGGGTAAATTTTACTTATTTTCTATTCTAGGAACCATGTAAATATCTTCTGTAGCTTCCGAAGGGCAAAGAAAAAACATTTTGCTCACCTTCTAATTCATCCTTTTCACAGAAGCACTTTCCTGAAAAACAGTAGCAGGTCCCATGTCCAGCTTTGATTCCATACAGATCCCTCTCGTAACCCCCAATTATAGGCTGACCTGACAAAAAGACACATGGTTATAGTTGTTGTACTTTCTAAAAGCACAATCTAACTAAATAATATTAAATGAAAAGCCACAAAAACACAATAAAAACTCAAATATATCTCACTGGAGCAATCCTGAGGACATATGGATATGTTTTTGCTCTCAATGGCATCACAGTAAGCATCTGGACACGTGCCGAGGTCAGGGGAACAGGTGGAATATTTTCTCGATATTCCTGCAAAGGTAATACAATGACACAATTTGTCCTTTCGAATGATAGAAACAGTTCCACAGTAATACGGTAAGTGCAGTGTATTGGATTCAAGGGAATTGTGGGTAACCTTTATCTCTGCCTTGTCTCCACTGGCATCTGCCTGTTGGGGCTCCCAGGCCTCGAGACGCCTCACACTCCCCTCGCTGTCTCTTTTCTGCACAAGGCAAAACCCGCTGCTCATCCAACCTCATGAGATCTGCTACATGGCACAATCAGATAGGAAAAACCTGGATCAACAGCTGTTGCACTCACCACTGTCATTCTGGTCGTAAGTCTTGTGACCTATTGACCTTACCTTCACCCTCAAAAATAACGACAAGCTGCGTCTTGGCCTGAAACTTGTTCTGCTGTTCCTCTGCAATAACTACATACTGCAGCTCTTGGCACTGTGGTCTGCGTAACACCTCAGTGTCATTCACATAGAGCACACCAGTCTTCTCATTTGGGTTCTGTGCAAGGCCAACTGCCCAATAACATGACTGAG
Organism: Sinocyclocheilus rhinocerous; assembly: GCF_001515625.1. Taxonomy (NCBI): domain Eukaryota; kingdom Metazoa; phylum Chordata; class Actinopteri; order Cypriniformes; family Cyprinidae; genus Sinocyclocheilus; species Sinocyclocheilus rhinocerous. Next base: position 347,047 of record NW_015633185.1, on the reverse strand, counting down.
CATCAGCAGAAATGTTCCTGTCTGCGATCTCTAACTGATACGTGACATCAATGCCCTTAAACTTCAGACAGTTGTCCACACAGACACTTCCAATCTAAAAAAGACACAAAAGATACATTAGTGTCAATCCTCTGGAGTAATCTGTGATGTAAATGGCAATTTCTTTTATCATGTAAGAAATTTCAAATAAAAAGACATTAAAAAAACAATAGAAATTGTAATTCCACATTACGCACTTGCATACACGGGCATAGAAATGTATTGATATTTGTGAATTGTGATGGTTTTAGTTTTTCTTATGGCTATTTAACCATCTATAGCCATTTCACACAGCAATAGGGGTCAAAAAATCGAATTATGTTTGTTTTATGTATTGATTCTCATACATAGCCAATAGAAAACAAGACGCTGCATGCTCAGTGTCGTAACGACAGCTTTGAGGCGGCATTTACCTAAAATGTTTCTATTCATTACATAAAAAAAGTATTATTTTGCAAAGACTGGTCATTTCTTCAGGAATCTGTTTCTTAAAGGAATAGTTCACCCAAAATTGAAAATGTGCTGAAAATGTACTCATCCTCAGGCCATCCAAAATTTTGTTTATTCATCAGAACAGATTTGGAGAAATTTAGCATTGCATCACTTGGATCCTCTACAGTGAATGGATTCCATCAGAATGAGAGTTCAAACAGCTGATAAAAACATCACAATAATCCACAAGTAAACCACACGACTCCAGTTTAAAGCTAAAATGTCTTTATGACGGCTTTGTTTCTTATAAACAAACACATACGTTAATTGATGGGCTGGAGTCGTGTGGAGTACTTGTGGATTATTGTGATGTTTTTATTAGCTGTTTAAACGTTCATTCTGACGGCACCCATTCACTGCAGAGGATCCATTGGTGAGAAAGAGATGCAAAAATTTCTCCAAATCTAATCAGATGAAGAAACAAATTTATCTACATCTTGGATGGTTGGATGGTGAGTACATTTTCAGCATATTTTCATTTTTGAATGAACTATTCCTGTAATAATGTTTTTTACAAATGTATTAACAATAGCACTTCTCTACTCCTGCTTGCACAAGTTCAAAATGACTAAAAACATCATTAATGCACCTGGGAGTATGTTGTTGCTTTCAGTGACACTGTGAAGAAGTAGGTGATATTGGAGAAGTGAATAGGAACCGGCAGAATAGTCACATTGAAATGTAACAGCACTGTTCCCTCTGGGCCTGGGAAGGTGGTGTCATTGACTAGGTAGTCCAACTGAAATGAGCGTTGCTCTGTCACAGACAGATTCTGACTGAGTTTCAACTCTGAGGGCAGAAAACAGAATAAAGGACAATTCAGTACGTAATGTAAAAAAGCTATTCAATTTTGGTGCACTCAGTAATTGTTTCACTGGCCGATATGACAGTTGTCTTGGACTTATACAGGACTTATACTGGACACTTATACAGCAGTAGCAGTTTCAGAGCTTTAAATGGTTAAAGCTGGAACTTTTTAAAATGTGAACAAATTTTTAAAACACTAGGCATCATATGCTTTATACACAGAGAAAAACTAAATGACTGGGGATCACACTACCATACTTTCAATTTATTCCCAACACATGTGCCTTGTTGACACATGACAGATGAAAGCAAAAAGTGCTCTACAATCGGCTCAAAATATCAAACATTATGCTGTCAGTTTATTAATATTTGGTGAATCAACAGACTCAATGAGGTAATTGCTCATGTGAGTGTACAGTACATGATTTTTTACATATTCAAAAAGTAGTTTTCTTCTATTTATGTGTAAAAAATTCAACATGGAAAAATTACTCTGTGCACCTTTAAGACAAGAAATATGTAATCTTATTTCTTGTACTCACTGTATTCATGAACTGTTCCGCGGACATTTCCAAAGATGGCTTTTTCTTCCCTAAATTTGTGTTCAATAGTAGTAGTGTTTCTGATCCAGGAGTCATTCGTCATTAAGGTGCCCACTAATTTATTTTGTATTAGGTCTGTGGGATAAACGGGCGTTGTGTCCCTGTCGTATACAAACAGAGTTCCATAGACAGTACCCTACAAAAGAAAACAGACTACCCTTATTCAATACTTTCATATTTCTTATGCAGTATATGATCCTAAAAAGGCTATGAAGATGTGAGACAGTTGTGTTTACAGTGCCTGAGACCGACCTCACTGCGGTTAAACTCTATTTTGATGTCCTCAGTGTCAGTCCCATTCATGTAAGGAGGATTATCGTCCTCATCATAGATATTCACGTGCAGAGAACTGAAGAACTTCTCCAGTTTTTCTTCTGTCCGTATCATACACACTAAATCCAGATGGTACACTTCACTCTCCTCACGGTCCACAGGTGCCGTGACCACCAGTTCTGAAGTGGAGCCATCAACAGCAAATGGAGCTGGAGAGACTGAATTTAATTCAAGCGATAACAGAAAATTAATCTCACCATACTGTAATATGCAGAAAGCCTTGACATTTACACTGGGTTTGGTTTGTACCTGCTTCCACTGCATAACTGATGGTGTAGTTGGGGCAAATGTTCATGTGTGTAAAGCGCCGGAGCTGCCGCAGGGCCCCTGGCATACGATTCTCTGTGATGTGGGGGTTTGAAACCTTGTCAGGGAAACACAATGTTTTCAGCTCGACCTGACCACAGGAGGGCGCTGTGTCATTAATGAACATCAGTTTGACCTCCACTGTGGGAAGGAACGGGCATATCGCTTTCTGCATGGGCACTGAAGAGACTCCGACCTTCAGGTTGAGATCCTTCACAGGCCTGACCAAGCTGCTGCCTGCAGGGCAGACATTGTGAAACAGACATTGTTTTTTTTGGAATGAGGCATGTGTCCTTTAACAAGAGTGTCATTTATCCCAATGTTCAACAGTCAAGGTTCTCTAGAGACACTATCATGAATTGCATTACATTACACTTCAAAAAAAAAAAAAAATATATATATATTGTAATCAATATTTTGCCTTGTTTTCTAGTAAAAATATCTAAATTTTTGAAGCAAAATTTCTTAGGATTTTTTGAGAATACTTAAGACTTGTAATATTTCTTACCTCATTGGCAAATTGTTTATCTTGTTTTAAGCATAAACAAAATTTAGTGGATGTACATATAAAGAAGAAAAACTATTTGCAAACTTAATAAATAAAGACATATTCTTGGAAATCAATAGATTTATTATCTTTTTGCTTCTCAGGTAAATTTATCTTAGCTAAAATAAATCAAATTAAGCATGTTTTAAGCATGTTTAGATATTTTACTGGAAAAAAATAAAAATAACCTTAATATATTAAATACTTAATATAACTTTAATATATACTGTAAGTACAAAACTTTGATACAGGAAACAGTATCACTTACATTAAAATAATGGTTTATAATAGATTATATATCAGCAAAATATTGAGTAACAGTACAGGAGAATACAAATTTCAATAAATATATTATATTTAAATAAATCAGTGTTAAACTCACGTATACTACTGAAGTCACTCCACTCAAGGGTTTTGTTCATAGAAAGGACCCCAGTTGCCTCATCCATGTGAAACCATGATGCGTAAGTGTCTCTATGGGAGCACAAGGTGAAATAGGGCCTCTCTGTAGGGTTTTCCCGCATTGAATGGACCTGAAGAACCTGCGATCCCTGTAACTGCCCCACGTAGATGCTTTCTGTGTACACCCTTTGAGGAAAATACAGTCCAAGTGAACCTGTCCAAAATACACATGAAATGTCACACTTTGTTCATTGTGGACGTTCATTTAAACACTTCTTTCGACACCAGTCGCCAATCACCAAAAATCTGAGCAATTTAATCATATCCCATAATCATGAAAGCAATTATTTCAGGTTCAGGCATAACAATTTTGACATGTTCCTCCTACAAAAAATAGATAAATAAATTCAAATAATGTTTACAGGTGGTATTTTGTGCAAGTGCATTTGGTAAAGCAACATTCGGCTGTTGATTCTCTCTAAGTGATAAAAAAACCATTCAATTTAAAAAAACAAAATCAAATCTAACCTTTCATAATGCATTCAAAAGTTTGCAATTAACTCTATCAAATCTTCCTTTATTGATCTGCTTCTTATCTCAAATCTGTTGTACAACAGAAACGTCCATGCAGGTAGCCAGGTTACACAATGAACTCATTAAACACATCCGCTTTTCTGTTGAAATAGCCCTCACTCCTCTGTCATCGAAAAATGAAACAGCGTCTCATATGACATTGACATTGGTCTTTTAATGAATTTCTCACATGGTCAATATGATGCGGTCTCTGATTCTCCTTGGTTTCACCTTGGGAAGTTTAATTACAGTGGCTAACATAATACTGCCTAAAAATGAATCATTACCTGCAGGACGAGTGTGAATGGAGGTGGGGAGGGTAATCTATAAAACACTGTAAGATCCCCACGTGTTTTACCAGTAAATGGAGATGCAAGTGTTCAGGCTGTAATTATATCTCTCCTGTGTTCCTGTCCGACGACGGTGGGCGGCCACTTAGGAACGTACTAATATCATTAGCAGACAGCAAAACTAGATTTTCTATTTCTGTTGCTGCAGTTGAAGCCTTGTCTCTGGTTTCAGACATTGATTTAATTTAGCTGTGCTGGGATGACAGGAGGCCGGATTGATGGATACAATGTGGCCAACCTTCCTGAAGGATGGAGACGCAGTCAGGAACACTACAACCCTTTTTATTAAATGCCTTGTCAAGACACAAAGACAACACAGAACTGGTTTGTGTTCCTTTATTTATGGGGTCGCCAGTCACATTTGCAGACATAAAGCATTCTTTGAAGACCTCATGAATTCAAAATGAAACTTTTGCGGTTTGTAGTGGATAGCTTTGAAGCCATCAATATGCTAGCGTACTGCTAAAAGGTGACAAAAAGCTTAGCAGATACAGATACACACTTGATGATGATGACTCATCTCACACACTCAAATTTGTATCCAATCAAATGCTGTGTAGAACGGAAATGCCCCTCCGCCTAATATCACCTGCCTGTGAATAACAAAAGCAATATAGAGTGCTGAGGGATGAAGTAGTTTTGTAGACCAAAACCCAGCCATATTAGCACTTTCGGTTCCAGCGTTCTGTCAATTTTTTTTATTTTAATGTTTTTTTGTTTTTTTTTGATAAATGGCTGAAATAGTGTGTGTGGTTACAACAAGCTCATATTATCATGTTTTATTCCATGACATAAAATACATAAGTAATACACCCTTGTGATTTTTTTTAAAGCTTAAACTTGTCTTTAACATGGCGGTTGCTAACAAGTGGCTAAACGGGACTCATGGGACTCACTGGGATTCATTTGTTGGTCACAGAGCTTATTTTCTCTAAAAGAAGCAAAAACAATCCATGCAATCCACGAACAATGAAACAAATCCTACTGGGGATCCTGTTTTATCAAGGAATGCTAACTTCCGGTTAAAGGATATAGGCTAATAGGCTAAAAAAAAAAAAAAAGCAAGCCCTTTGATATTTCCCACCTTATCTTCCTGTTTCAGTACAAAATATGTCTACTTAGGAAAGAAAAGTCAACAGGCCATTTAAATTTGTTGATTTTTTAATATGATGCATCAAAAATGTATCTAAAAAATGACTAAGATGTGATAAAACTGTAACAAGTGTTACATGACCAGGCCCTGAACCTGAAGAATACTTGAAAATTCATTGCCTTAAAAGAAGCTGTCTGAGCTGTGTGAGGTAAAATCCATGTTGTATTTCAGGTGCATCTTTCAGTGAAAGTCGTAAGCACAAAGTAAGGCTTGTGTGCTTGGTTCATAAACCATAGCCGCAGGAGAGCTGAGGGATGGCAGCATTAATCTTAGCTGATGCAGATACTGTGTTGAACAAGCCACTGGATTTGATGTGACACTCATTCATCATCCTGTGTCAGTGTATCAGGTGGAGCGCTTAGCAGCACTATACCACTCTGAGATTCAGAGCAGCACTGATAGCATTTACTTTCATTTGTACTTAAATAAACACATGGAATTGAAGTAGTTGTGTGGTCCTCCTGGGACAAGGATTCCCAGACTAAGAACATTGTAACACAAGTAAAAACCCTTGCCTTGTTGTTCCACTGTAGAATTCAGGGATTGTAATTTGTAACTGATAGCTTTTTACATCTGGAAACTTCACAAATTATAGAAGCATATAGGCAAGGGCGATCACTTATCCAATATGTCTATATACCACAGTGTATACACAGTACATACACACAGACTTCACAGTAGACATATTTTCAGTATGCATGGAATAACTTTTAAACATGTGCTATATACAACAAAGCACACTGGAACACTGTATCCCACAATGCAATGCTTTCAACTTGGCCCGGCATTTCCTGTGTGATGAATAAACCGTAAGTAAGTACTATGATTTTTGACATTAATTAATTGGAGAGCCAAGAGTTGACATTGTTATACATTTTCTAACAAAAGTGGATTCAAATTGCAATAAAACTCTGGGTCATATAAGTTATCATATAGAAGATAGAGAAGTAGAGAAGTGTTGGCCAAAACCAAATGTTTGCAGTGATTAATGATCAAACGTAGACAAGGATCCAACAGGCATGAATAAATTGCTCTAACAACACTGTGACAAGTGCCGTTTCAATGTATCGATCAGTTTCTCTCCTTAATTATTCACGTAAATGTTGTGTGATTAAATTGAAAGAAAAACAAAGCAAGCACTGTTCACGAGGACAAGTGAAAATACGTTGATCTTTGTCAGTGGTTCAAAGCATATGCTTTGAACCACTGACAAAGATCAACGTATTTTGATTCGTAATTGACCAGGAACCAGTCATTTCACATTAAAGGCACAATATGTACGATTTTTTTATTAAAATATCCAAAAACCACTAGAACAGTGTTATATATTTTGCTGACTTGTGTACTTACATTATTCCAAATGTTTCGAAGAATGTTTAAATCCAGAGAAATAAGCAATTTTATCTAGTGACACGGAGCGTGTCTATAGTGTCATTGTGTCGCCTGCCAATGACGTCATACACCCTCGATTTCCGGTTTTGTTTTGTAGAAAACATGGAAACACCAAAGACGCTTTAATATGTTGTGCGTTTTAATAGACCGGTGACGACCGCACAGAGTAGCATTATAACAGAACTTTCAAATGTATCTAGTATGATAAAACAGCGCTGCTTTTTTTCCCCACATACGCACGACCGGAAGGAGCGGAAGCGGTCGACTGTGGCATAATAAAAGCTCCGCTGCTTTCGAGCCGTGTGTTGCGCTCGTTCAGCGGCCTCGTTTCGCTTCGACGGCTTTCAGCCTCACCCTGCTTCATTCTACTACATTAATAAATCATTAGCTCATCCATGAACATGATTTCTGCCCGAGTCCCGTCGGATTGCGTCGGCTGTGGGGATGAAGACGACAACTCCCATGATTCCACACTCAGTCACGGCGTCATCAAACTACGCCTTTGTTTGTTTGTTTATTTTGAATACGGGCCCTCTAGCGGCAAAAAATTACATATTGTGCCTTTAAGCATTTAAAGAAAACCATTTACTTTCAAATGTTTACACTTTTCGAAAACCTTTTAAGCTCAATAATCAGTGTTTTGATGGTCCTAGCCAAGGTAAGAAATAATCTTAAGCAAACTTCAAGTCATTTGACTTGTAAACTTTTGTGGTGCTGCAGCTGCAAACTACAGCTATCCAACTGATTTGAATCATTCCAAATTCAATTTATTTCCAGGCCGGAAGCCAACAGAAAGCAGTTTATATCAAGCTAATTAACTCACAGAATCAAAAGCAGTACAAAGCAGGAATGATTCTGTGACATCACAAGATTGACATAAGGTATTCAGTGAGTCAAGTATAACAGGATGTGGCACGTGGACGAGCATTATGCGAGTATTAAGGTGACGGCAGAAGGGCAGATGTTGGGAGTTATGACTGATCACTTGATCAGATTGGGCTCACTGCTCTGACCTCTCACAGCCACATCATGGATCATGGTTGTAAACTATGATGCAATCTGACATATTGATTTCAGCTCACAGGCGAATTGACTTTGAACCTAACGTGCACATACGCACAAACGAGACAGGAAAAGCTTAACAAGTGAAATCCCGTGTCATATTATTTTTGAATTATCCATTATATGAAACATCTGCACATAATTTCCATCAGCGATTTGTTCACTGTTGTTATGTTTCAAAAGAAGGTGTGCCAGCTCTCTTCATCTCAACCTAGAGTGACTCTTGAGTCTGCTACTTGAAACATTTCTGATGATGCAACAATCTAATCAAATGGCAAGAGACCAATCAGTTCTGAATATAAATAAATCCGCAGTCATTACAGAGCATTCATTTAAAATCAAACAGGCATATACGGTGACCTGAATTAGCGTCTCTATGATGGTAAGGCCTGCATGTTTTCAAGCAAGGTTAATGGATAGACGACCTCTGGATCGGACTGCTCAAAGACAGGAACTCAATTAGCTCAACATGCACACCGCCACAGAAATATACCATCTATGAGATCATGGGAGCTGGAAGAGTGCATAGGTCTTTCTTGCCATTTCCTTGAACTCGTCAAAAGGCGGAAACAAGCTAGCAGTCAGAGCAATCCACTTTCCATAATCCACTTACTCCTCAAAGGGCTCCATTCATGACATGCTGTATGTAAACACAGGGATGTGTTTGTTGTAATCACTAGCATTCCCATCTAGCTTCATGTCTGCAGCTACAACTGCTGTAAATATCACTGTAGTGTAATCTTGATAATGATTTCAGTCTGACAATCAGAACTTCTATTTTTTGGGATCATCATAAAGCATGCTGATGTCGGTTTCTTGGCTCCTGCCCTTTCGGCCAAGGTCAATGTGCAGAGCATCTGTCCCCAGTGATGACCAAAATTGAGAAATAGCAGGCCAATCAATAGCAATATTAATCAACAGCTGAGCACATTCATTCGATAACCAAATAATAATAATAATAATAACAACAATTATTATTATTATTTCCAATAACAATAATAAATCATTTTCACATTATAATTAATTTCAATGTGTGTCTAATAAATAATAAAAAAATACAAATAAAATAAGTATAAAAATTATGCCGATTATTCCAAGCAGATTATTTCATATTGTTTCCTAAATTAAGATCCACATGAGACACTATGAATGTAGTGTAAGAGGACTAATCAAAGTAAACATACTTAATTACTAAGCTAAATTATTAAGACTCCATCTCTATAATATAGTAATGAGAATCATTACTCTGTGACCACAACGATTTAATTAACTAAAAGGCTGCCAATTACGCTATAATTCAATACGGGACTATTATTATTGATTATTATGGTTAAATTCCCCTCACTCTAATGTGCACGGGTCCCTTTTCTTCAGTATGCGACACTGAGAAGGTTTAAGATAGCAGTGATTTAAAAAAGACAAGAATCGTACAATTAGTACAAATTACTGTATTAGCCAAATGCAACATGGTAGATTTCTATAACATAATCAGAAAAGAGTACAATTAAACATATCTAAAGTGTACATCTAAAGCTGTTATCGAACAACAACATTATCGATCATCATCAGAAATGCAATGTCAGAAATGTAATTCAGCATCCCATCAACGTAAGCACAGAATGGACGTTCGTCATTAAGTAATCTAATTTCACATCTCCTGTGGGATAAGGCAGTATGTTTGTATTTACTTTATAATCTCTTTTGGGATTGGATGGGACATTAGAGCTCATAAATGAGGGACCTTTGAACAACATGTTCTCTTGGATGGTATCATTACAATAAGCAATTACCAACCTTATTCACTTAATGTTATAATATAAGCCAGAGACAGAGACAAAACAAGAATCAACATTAGACTAAACACAGAAACAAAACCCGGAGCCCTTTTTCTATTCTTCTTTCGTTTTTTTTTTGGTATATTCTGAAATAACCTCCAGTGTTTTTCATTACTCAGGATGTTCCTCAGTGTTACCCTCCACTGCTTCAAACACATACTCACAATTTTTATGACTTTTACCTGCTGAGTCTTAAAATTCACAGTGCATGGTTGAAATGGGCCAGTGGGTGAATTTACATGGACTATTGAGTTTGAGCTGTTAGGTCATCAAGAGCTGGCATTTCCTAAATGCTGTCTTGCATTTTAAAAGTGCAATGTAAAACCAACCACATCCTGAAAATAAGAAAATATCCTGAAAGTGTTTTCATTCAAGTCAGAATAAACTGACTTCACTAATATATTTGATTACACCAACAAAACTGAATTTAACGATTAGAGCAGGTATAAATAAGCAAATTACCAACGTTTCAGTGAAAAGGATTCCAGTATTAATGCCAAGGCTGCATCTGAATATTTAAAAGTCTCAGTGTAGTTCAGACTCCACTGACACATTTCCAGGTAATGAATGAATCTCAAAATGACAGCCATTCACAATTCAGCACCCTTCCCCCTCCAAACACACACAAGACCAAACGAGGACAGTTTGGTCCTAACTAAGCCATTGTGTTGGTTGCTCATTGTTGTAAATGATCAGTCCAACACACCATGCATCAATGACCACAAGAAAATAACACGTAAAGACCCATGTAGAAATTGAGAGCCCCAAATGCCCTTGGGACACAATTTCAATCAATGTCTTCTTGTCCTGCAAAGCAAATTAGATTCCACTGATGTACGGGGTAGAAATGTGACCCATAACTAACTGAGGGATCTGGGCTACGACTCCAATAGGTACAAAAGCTGAGCAATTAGTCCAAATGTGGTTTCTGGTAGATTCATTAATGTCCACGCACAATGGATCATCATGAGGACAACAGCCTTTATTACGACACTGAAACAAGAAATGGCACCAGTGCACTGAAACAACACTATTGGCGCTATTTTTACCTGAACTAACCCTTCGGTTTACTTTTGATGGTGTATCCTAATGCATTTCGAAGGATTCAGTGATAAATAATATTTTTGACTTGAATAAAATCACTTAATTTACATTAGATTAGATTTTTTTAAAAAATTTTTTCAATGTATCAGTATAATGTGTACAATACAATACATCTTACTTATGGTTTATATTAAACGCCTTTACAACCTTAAGTAATATGCTTTTAAAAATACAGTATAAAATGTAGCTAAAATTTGAAAATCGTAGGTCATTGAGCTTCATTAAAGATTTAAATGAAAGATTTGGCCTATAGATTTTCCCCTTTTCTTTAGGGTATGAACAATCTACATAGAGAACAAGAAAAGTAACTACCGACATCAAATCTGTTTTTCCAATCATGGTGAAAGTAGAGATGACGATGGGGAAAATGGCAGGATTTATATACACTGCTCAAAACAAATTAAACTAAATCATTTAATGCAATAAGGTCCAAAAAAACATCGTAATGTATCAACTGGCATTTATCGGTCTACAATGACAGTTGATGAAAATTGTGCTGATGCAGGACGGGCTGGGGTGGGGAAGGATTGTGAGGTGGTCTGAACTTGATTCCCTAATGTTACTTCCCATCGGATGGCCAATCTCCTGTGGCCTGATCATGAGGAAATACCTCTTGGGTTTTAGAGGTCAGAAGCCATGGCACTCCGACAGATAAAATAACAGGGTCAAAGCTGTGTATCCACAAATCAATGCCTCACACAATACGTGACATGGGGTCTGGACTTATTTTATGCAAACAACTAGTGTGATGGAAAGCTATGGACAGCTGTGTGACTTTAGAGGTCAAAGGATATATTTGATTATCAATTGCACAGAAGCTCATCACCTTATTAGTTATTCATTACTTTAAACATTTTTTTATTTCTGTAATTACACATGCAGCATTCACTGCTGAAAATAAACAGCATGCACAGGTGATATTGACAAAAAATGGTTAATCAATCTCTTTTGCTACCTTATTTTTGGTGACTGGCAAAGTTTCTGTTTTTCATACACTCTTAAAAATAAAGGTTCTTTGTTCAAATGCATGGCTCCATAAAGAACCTTTAACATCCATGGAATCTTTCAATTGCGCAAAAGGTTATTTATAGTGGAAAAAGGTTCTTTGGATTTTTTAAACGTTCTTCACATTAAGAAAAAAACTGTTCAGTGAAAAGTTTTTGGGGAAACAAAAATTATGCTTCTATGACAACATGCAACAAGCCCCTTTTGGAACTTTTATTTTGAAAGGTTAATAGGAAATAAGGAAATAAATTTATGCCAAGAGAGTCTGATCAACAGCAAACAAGAGCTCTTGCTCTTTACACTATATTCAAGGACAAACAACTGTTTAAAACAAACTGTAGTTTAAATGTCAAACCATCAAACCAAGTGTGGTGACACCAGACAGAGATACATGATTACATGTATCCCCAGCATGGACAAAACCTATTGCTTTTGTCATCATCCATTTTCATGGGATGGCTTGTCATAAAATAGATGAGACCCATTTTGCGAGAGGCGCTGCCAACCATCCTGTGTCTTTAATGAGGGGTTTTAAGCCTCATCTGTTATCAGAGCTGTGTACTCTATTATTTTACTGGCAGTATTTTCCTTTCGGAAGACAAACAAATTGTGTTTGCCCAGAGCTAAGCACACCTGCTGCACACCTGCCCTCTGACCACCTCTCGGCACCAGGCTTTTGTTTTCCTCACGGCAAAGAATCAAGGTGCTTCCGCATCATCTCTAACAAAGGTTAAAACAGGAGCCGTTCAGTAGGATGAAACCTAATCATATTGTTCTTTACCACCTGGTGATTATCAAGGCAATATTCATTTAAATGTTTATTTAAGGTCAATTCTAAAGTCAACACCTCTCAGAAAATTATGAATAATGCTAATTACTAAGTAAAAAAGATTAACAAGAATATCAGCTCACATTAAAAACTGTGACAAAAACTGTGAAATACAGTACTTTGCTCTTCATTACTTGAATTAAATAGGCCTACAGAAAGCAAAAGTTACATATCCTTGCTGGTTTTATATAATACTCTTCATAATAATAATAATAATAATAATAATACACTTTTTCAGCAAATAATCAGAATAATATTAGATTTCTCAACAAATAAAACAAATAAAATTATTTCCATGAATCAACAACTTCTAAACAAATGCCAGAACAATATTCAACGGCTCTGCATAGCTTACTGTGTTTCAAGTTTTCTAGATCTTTTTATTTGTTTTAGCACAGGAATGCCTACCTGCCAAGCATTTCTGCCAAAAGCACCTCCGCCGGTTATGATGCCACTGCTTGGACCATGGTTTTGTCTCAAAACCTTGTGAACAACCTACTTTCAGGATCCTAGGGTCAGCAAATAACCCTCTTAACCATTTTAACCCAAATAACAATTTAAACTATTTAGGGTTAATTTGAGATTTAAAAAAATTCATGTCACATTACAGGTTCTTACGATCTGTGGATTCTTGGATGTAGACGGCGTTCTAAAGAACAAGGGAATAAAAATGTCTCTGAGGAACGTAAGCTTCGCTCAAAACGCAGGCTAGGTAGGCAGCTCTCTAGGTTTTGAGACAGCCCCTGTGTTGTCACTGAAGGATGCACAGAGGCGACAATTCTAAAATACGACAAGTGTAATGCTCAAGTAGCTACTGCCTCTGAACAGTAATTCACCATTTCTAGCTCTCAACACTGTTATTTACCCCAAACAAAGAGGGCTAAATAGCGTACAGGAGGCGCGGGGTGACATCAGATTGTTATGGAGTAAATCCTTACCTTCAGACAGGAGAAGCAGGAGCAGCGCGATATCTCCCCAAACGATTCCACGCGTAGTTCCCATACTTGTCAATCATAAGTGTAATTTCTCAATGAACAGGCAAAAGTATTTTGATTCCTAAAAAACAGAACTTTAATGTTTACGATTCGCGCGAAGGAGCCACAAAAGTCCTTAACGTGAATGTCCCATTAACGGGTGACTGCAGCGCGAGCTGCTGGACCGTCAGCGCGCGCGCACACACACACACACACACACACACAGACACACACAAACAAAGCGCATCAGGGGGAGGTTCACATCACATCCAGCCAATTTCCTCAGATGTGTGTTTCTGTCCTGAATCGCATCAGCGGCTGTCCAATGAGCCAAAGAGTTCCTAATGAAATAAAACTACATTTTGGGGGCATGCAAATATTCGTAAGTTAGAAAAGGACAATATGACTTTATGGTTTTATGTTATCGTTTGTCAGTTGGTCAGTTATGCTATGCATTATATTATTAATTATTGATAGTTTTTATTAACATGTTCATTTTCCGTTTTTCTTTGTCCGTTTAAATACGCAGTGCAGACAACTCAGTATAAAATGATTAAAGAGTAGCCTACAAATACGTTTACAGATATCTGCGTTGTAGAGAAGACCGGGGCTTGTCACACGGGGAAGTTGCCACAGGAGTAATTATCTCAGTATGCCGCCTAGCCTAACTATACATTTTCCAATTACATAAATGCATTTTTTTCTTCTACTTCTTTTTATTTTTTCTTTTTATTTTTTTTACAGTAATAACTATCTGTGTTGGTTTCAAACTGTTCAAGAAAAGTAAATAATTTCCTCAAAAAACATGATTTTAAAACAAGGTAATTTTCATAAGTGTTAGTTTGGGATAATGAACTGCTTTGTAGATCTCATCTTTAATCTTTTTCCTTGTCAGTAAGAGAGGAAATTTGCTTTTTTTTCTGTAGCCAAGACAGTATAATTGACTTTAAATATTGAAAAATATTCACAAGAGCTTAAAAAATAAAAACGTGAACTGCTGCGTGCACTTTGAAATGAACAGGTCCAGTTGTAGCCTATGTCAAACAGAGGTGAAGGGTAAAACTATGAGCAAAATCAGACTAATTCAAAATAAAATAATTGAAAGTAAAAAAAAATATTGCAGAACATTTTATATTGCAAAACAGTGTTTAATAAGAATAAGGTGCACAGGCACAATGATCAACAAACAGAGCCACATGGTATTTTAAGGACAAACCACACCCAAGCCTATTGTCTCTCACATCCTCCGAAGTATTCAAAACAACAGTTCTGTGAAGAATTCAATATTGTCAGTAAAGGCCAAAGTTTAAGAAAGTTGTTGTGAGTTCAAGATGGTGTCGGCCCGTTTTGGCAGTGTGTGAGCCAGTCTCTGTCTGTGCTGGGCTGCTCTTGGACCAGATGACTGCTTAGCTCTCTGTGAAGAGGGGTAAGCATGATGCATTACTCTGCCTCTAGGGCGACCCACCAGTGCATCACAGGGCTAACACTCCAATCAACGTCTGCCCTGATGGATGCCAAATCAAACTATAGTGGAGGCCTCAAATAAAGCATACATAAGAGAAAGAGGCCAACCAAAGATGCTTTGGGTTGGTAACAAAATAAATTATCTGTCGCTTTACATCCAGAAGAGTTATTGAGGTATTTTCCATTCATAAAGCCCTCAAAATATATAGGGAGTACTATGTAAATAGCACAAATGTCTATCCTTTTTATAGAAATAAAAAATAAGCAGAGTCAGACAGTATGGAATATATGTATGAATATGTCTGGCTTTGCTTAATTTTTATTTCTATAAAAATGATGGTAATATTTTAAGTCATATAATTTA
>NW_015633185.1:300443-331272 GCF_001515625.1 Sinocyclocheilus rhinocerous | reverse complement strand
ATATATATATATATATATATATATATATATATATATTACTTGAATTAAATCCATATTTTCCAGTAATCAAAAACGTCATTTAAAATCTTCACTTATACATATTTCAAGATTTATGAATAATAATTATTATATCATCGTCCAAGTTAAATGGTTTCAATGACAGTACAGAATTGAAATTATGTAGCCTAATTATATTAATATAGAATTTTATTTATTTTTTTATTTTTTTAAATATAACGTCTTGTCAGTGGGTCACAGTAACTGTCTGCACTGATACTGTTTATGAATTTAATTTTAAATGCACATAAATTATGGTGGTCAAGTGTGAACAATACACAACAACTATAACTATGGCCCATGAAAATACAGAGTGCAAAGGCCTTGTTTCAAACTCCACCTTTTTGTTCATTAAAAGATATTTATGCCGTATAAATATTTCACTTACTCTGCATATTAGCCACAGGATGGTTTTGTTTACATAGCAGCATGTAGGCTCATCACCATATATATGATGCAGATTAAAAAAGCTCAGGTTACTCTAAACCAGACACACGGTGGTATTTACAGACATATGGTCAATGTAAATCAATATAGATTAGGCAATGCATATGCAGATTCATCACATTTACCACCACATCAGTTCCTTTTGAATGTGGTTGCTTGACAAGATCATTTTCAGATGAAAGCTCGTCTTATAGTAGATACGATCGCAATTTTTACTGTCAGATTGTGTCAAAAATTCTCATTTAGTATTGTGCGAGTATAGGAAAGCATTGTTCACATCAAACATGGTGGAACTATTCTCAGTGGTATTTTGCCTTTAGAGCTTTGCATCTATATACAGTACCTTGCATTAAATAATAACGATTATAAGTACGTTATTAATAAAATATCGATTCAGAAAGTGCTTACTGTAGGAGATAAAGCTACAGCTCTTGAACAATGTCCATCTTCCCACTGGGAAATGAAGTAGCGCAATATTAATCATTAGTCCTTTCCCAAAATCAGTTGACCAGTTTGCTTCACTCATAGGCTATAGTTTAAATGGGTAATATGATCCTCAAAATGAAAAGCTTTCTCATTAACTAACAGAGAGAATGGGTTCAACTGAATTCCATGCAGAGTGAACAGGTTCACATGTTTCAGCCGCTTCAGTAGAATCATAAATGTCCTACAAAAGCACTGTATTGAAGATGATACGAAAACTGTATACAAACTATAGATTACATTTGCTTTTTATGCTTCCAAGCAGAGGATAAACACTACTGCTGTGTTGATCAAATAATTCAGCCTGTTTGTTCACAAGCTTCTGCAGAAGTCGTTTATAAGTGAGAGGTCAGTGGAGAGACATTTCTGAGAACACTCTGAGATTAAATCTCTGCACCCTGACAGATTCTCATCTTCTGACCACTTACAGCCAGACGTGGTGATACTCTTGGACACTTCTGACCTCTACTATTATATTACTGGTGTCTTGCAATGGCTAATTTCAGAGAGAATTTATTAGTCGATCAGTGGTTCTAAACAGGTCTCTTTGAAACTAAAATAAAATCATAAAATGCAACTAACCATATTTGCTAAGCACAGTTAAGTTAAGATAGCAAAATAAATAAGCTTATCACACTTTTAAAGAGGAGCAGTAAACACTCATATATTTTGTTGTTGTCTTCAAGGACCATTAGGTGAATCAAACTCCACAGTATTTTGCTGCAAATTTATCTGTAATTTGACACTTCTCCAAATTAGACAGGTTCCCTCATACTTGAAAACCATGAACAAGGTAAAAGAAACCTCACTATATCAAATATGGCATCTCTTGCAAAATAATAAACGCGAAAATGGTTCGCGCCAATCACAATATTTGTGAGGTTTAATTATTGATGTAATAAAATAAATTGAACTAACAGAGTTCAAACAGATAATAAAATCTAACAATACATGCTTTATAAAAAATACATGTATAGGTAGAGTTAACAATTTAATTTTTAGGAGTAGCCTATAAAATACTGCAGGAGAGAACAAATATCAGCAAGAGTCACTAACAATAAAATATTATCTGCTTAGTAACAGAAGTGTATTCTTAGCAAAGATGGGGACTGAACAATCATAATAAGGATAACAAGAGATGGCCTCTTGAGGACGGGACAACATTTGTCTGGGACGTATGACAAGTCATACAGGTTTGGAAGGGCATGAGGATGAGAAAATGATGACAGAATTTAAATTTTAGGGTGACCTAACAGAGAGACATCAGATTCTTTTGGGAATTTTACACATATTCCTATTAACAAATCTTGGTTTGCCACTAAAATTAAGATCTTGACGCAAAACCAGCTGAAAGCCACTGCTGCAGAGCTTCCAAAGATGTGTGCTTGTGACTTTATCCGATCTCATGAATATGACTTGACAGAAAACATCAGGGTTTTTTGTGTTACAAAGCAATTTCCGTATGTGCATGGGGTCTGCTGGTGTAATTTCCCTGATTTTGCATTTTCATTAGAGCATGAAAAGTGCTGGCCCCAGAAACACTCCTCAGTGAGCCGTCCAGCTTGACCCATATTAAAGGGTTGTCAGTTGAAGAGCAGATGGTACCCACTCTCTGTCTCACAGCACCAAAGGGGGGTGGCCATGGCAACCGATATATAATGGCTACCCCTCAAGTGGTGGAATCGCTTGTTCTAATTTGTTAAGTACCACTTCAGCAAATCTGATTTAATCACTACGCTCAGGTCTTAACACAACTGACATCAAATAAAACACTGCAGGTGTCCATAGAAGACAGTAAATCTGATCCCCTGGTCTCAGTTCTTATGCCTATTAACTAATTGAACACAGGATAACACCAAATTCAGTTTTACAGACATGAAAAGAGACATTCTTCACTCACAAAAAATACAAATATCAATGATCTTGGATCCAAAATGGTCCTGTTTTTTATTTTATTTTATTTTTTTATAAAATGTAATACTCATTAAAAAGTGCACAATATTAAACACCTAAACAGAATGTTGCACTTATTTAATTATTTAAAAATTAAGACTTTATTTTAGCCTGTAACTTAAACTAAAGAAAAATGTAAGGACTTTTATGAGACAAAAACACCGGCAGCATCAGATTTTGATAAATATATATATATATATTTTTGCGGTAGAGCAGGTAGGCAATGAAGACCCAAAGAGCAGTACCCCATATACTCTGGAAAAGCTGTTCCCAGTGACTGTCCTGAAAACGCATCTCCCAGCTGAAAGGAAAGTAAAATCCCAGCAGAGAGTGTCCAACATAGACAAATATAGAGTTCATCCCTGCAAATGCAGAGTAAGCTTTTCTGGATTGGCTGATAAAATGATGCTTTAAAGGAATAGTTCATCCAAAAATGAAAATGTGCTGAAAATGAATTTAATCTTGCCATCCAAGATGTAGATGAGCTTCTTCAACTTTCTTCATCTCTCTTCTTCACGTTACTTCATCGGAACAGATTTGGAGAAATTTAGCATTACATCACTTGTTCACCAATGGTGAATGGGTGCCGTCAGAATATGAGATGTTAATTGATGGACTGGAGTCATGTGGATTACTTGTGGATTATTGTGATGTTTTTATCAGCTGTTTGGACTTTCATGCTGACGGCACCCATTCACTGCAGAGGATCCATTGGTGAGCAAGTGATGTATACTAAATTTCTGAATTAAGAAACAAACTCATGTACAACTTGGATGGTCTGAGGGTGAATACATTTCCAGCAAATTTTTATTTTTGGGAAAACCATTCCTTTAAAGAAGAAAATTCTCATACCAGGATAAATGAAAGGTTTGCCACCATTCCTTTACATCTACAATGAAATACATCACACCCAGCAGCACAAAGGACATGCAGCCCATGCAGGTAACAAATGATAGGGACCCGAAGAAGACAACAGATATGTGATCTCAACCATTTGATAAGACAGCAATGGAAAACATAGTGCAGACACATATCTTTAAGACATATCAGCCCACAAAACAGCAAAAATGACCCTTAGAGGTGCACTGTGCTATTGAAAAACTTTGCCAAACATTTCTTGTAACAGCGAGGACAACACAGTGCAGAACCAGGGACTAAATAATGGATGGACATATAGTAGTTTCTGTGCTTAGAGTAAGCCAATAAGAAACATAAGCATCCAAAGTGAAGGCTTGGCACCTGCTCAGTAATGTCAATAAGTCATGTGCCTCAGTGTTCCTAAGTGCCAGGATGCTCGATGGAATTTTATCTAATGTAAAATGGCTCCGTCCCAGAGCATCGTTTATGTCAGCTGAAGTCGAGCCAAAAAAAACCCCCTCTTGGCTGGGAGTTAATTACTTTTAGGAATGAAAACAGACATACACAGGGGCTCAATAAGCTGGTATGATGAACTGCCCATAAAAATTGAAGCAGGTATGTATGCCTGTACTCAAACAGGTAGAAAAGGCTCACAAAGACACAGAGCGCATATAACAGGGGCAAGATGAGGTCAAATTTAATGTAAAAACCTGTAGAAACGCAGGTCTCATATAGAAAAAATAATCAGTATTTTTGCCTTGTTTCCCATTATTCTCAAAACGGTGTTAAGTGTTAACTAAAACCATTAAACTTTGTTTTCATTAATTGTAAAATTAAATAAAATTATCTAAAATATATATATAAAAAAACTTTAAATAAATAAAAATGAACTGAAATAAAATTCAGTTAAAGTTGAAGTACTAAAATGACTAAAACTAAAAAAATAAATAGAAATATTCAAAATAAATAGAAGTATTAAATAATAAAACTGACAAAAGCACACAAAATTACTGAAACTTAAAATAAAATCAAAATGAAATCTGAAAATCCTTTAATAGTATATAAATAATATAGTATATATACGACAGTATATAAATAATGATAGTATATAAATAGTATTAAAAATACCTACATTTATTTAAATTTATTTTTAATTCCAAAAATCCTTTTTGTTTTTGTTCTTATTTTGCATGTAGAGATCAACAATCGTATGATGTCTACTGAACATTTCAGTTATATGGCATTATTCATGCTAAGGTGTTAGATGACAAATAATTTAATGTGCACCGTTCTGAAGATGTAGGGCTGACCTCATCCTGCTCAATTTCACAACAGGCGGATGAGATAAGCCAGAGTTTGGCAAGATATATGGTTGGGAAAATAAAACTGCTCACTCTCTCTTGGCTGTAAAGAAGAGTGATCTAGTTGAACAGTGGATGTATCACCCGCCGCGTCTCACTCCTGTGCCAGGGGGGGTGATTATTTACAGGACGTTCTGTCGTTAGAGGTAAGTAAACGCGTGTTTTAGCAGCCTCTGATTTGTGGCTGCTGGAGTCCCATCCCTTCTTTTGTGGATGGAGAAGTAGCTGGATTTAGAGGGTCAGGAAGCACTTACAAAAGGTTTTTATTGACAGGTATAAATCCTTCGTCTCTTGTGCACTTAGAAAGGATGGCTGCAGAGATTCCCTGAGGATCAGAATAAAACAGATTTCAAATCAATGCAGACCTGTAAAGCAAGCACTATCAGACAACCCAAATGCAGCACCGCCATAAAGAATCAAGCAGATTAGCTGACGCTCCCGGGAGGTGAAGCCCCTCAAACTAACACACGCAACACAGATCCATCTCCTCATGCCTCCTGCAAAAGTTCTCAGTCTTCTCAAATGTTACATTTCTACATTGCAATATAAATATTTTAAAATTAACACCCCATGTTAAGTAATCGATATCACCATACTTTCCCAGTTCATTGATTACATAAAGAATTGCGAACATTTTCTGTATTACAAGTTTTGTTAAATATGTTTAAATATGCAAATGAGTCATTATCTCATTCAATATGCACAAATTTACATTCATTTCCAAAACAGAAATCTAAACATTGGATAAAGCCAGGTTCAAAATTCTTGTTTTATTTTGTTAACATATTAAAGGTTTTTACAGGGGAGATTTTGGATATGTCTTTTTATCGCTCTATAAATCAGAAAATACTGTTTAAATCACCATGTTTTTAGGAATAAAACAAAATCAATCAAATGATATTTGAACAGACCCCTCTGTAAAAAACTTCAAAATACAAATAGGAATAAAACTGTAAAGTTTGGTGTATGTAAGCGCTACTCAAGTTGGGATTTCTGGCTCAATGCATGGGGTCAAAACTCATTTTGAGAACGCAGCCTTTAAAGGCATGTATTACATATGCAAATAGATAAAATGCAATAAACACTTTAAAGTTTATTTTGTATGTTTTCTATCCACTAGTCTAAAACAACAAGTTATGAAAAGCCAAATAGCCCAAAATTTCAAAATTGACCAGGGCATGAAAACAGTTTTTGACTGCAGTGTCTTGCCTTAATTAATAGCTAGAAAAAGTTAGAGTATCATTGTTAAAATAGGCTCATTTAAGGCAATATTGTGCTTTTGTGACTATAGACAGTTCAGCATCCAAACCTGCTTGTTAGGAGAATATCCATCATTTGTATAGATGACAGAATCAATGGTGTGGAAATAGCCTGGCTGGCTCTAGATTGAGTCTCCAGGCTATGCAGGCAGGATGTGGGACAATCATTGCTATGTGGGGCAATCGCTCAATTTCAATCTCAAACTGCGGAGTAGTGATCGTTGAACTTTAATTAACTCAGGGTCCTTGTTTATTGGGATGGCGAAACACAAACAGCTTCAGATCATCCCACAATCTGACAAAGGACTCATGCAAACGATGACAAGACAAACCCTCTCCCTCTAGATGTGCACCGGTTTATGACCGTTGATGTGGTGGGAGGTAATTTTTGTTTAACCAGGATACCGTGTGTGAAGAGCACATTAACAGCACAAGAGGCTGTTCAAGATGAGCTCTCCAGAGATGTCAATGATAATTGATTGTTTGCTTGTGCCATATGCTGCGCAGTATTTATTGTGAAGCATGAAGCCTGTAACGGTCTTGTTGTTCGCCTGAATCCTTAGTTATATGCTCTGTGGTTCAATCCACAATCTATATTTTCATTGACGACAGGGTAGGGATGAAGCATTGGGGAAAAGTTGAGAGGAAAGGAATAAAACATCTCAACAGATGCTTTACAGCATATACAAATAAGGACTCTTTCCCAACAACTTGCTATTCTATATATCTTCTTCTATTCTATATATCTTCGAAAACAAGATCGCTTATCACCAAATCTGAATAAAAAAGGAGAATTTATTTAAATAGTATGTAGCATGCAAGT
Organism: Sinocyclocheilus rhinocerous; assembly: GCF_001515625.1. Taxonomy (NCBI): domain Eukaryota; kingdom Metazoa; phylum Chordata; class Actinopteri; order Cypriniformes; family Cyprinidae; genus Sinocyclocheilus; species Sinocyclocheilus rhinocerous. The sequence goes on along the minus strand of NW_015633185.1, from coordinate 324,031 downwards.
GCTATATTATAAATAAACCATCTTTAAGTTGCATAATCAAAGGCTGAGGCAGTGTGTTATCAGCAGTGGCATAATTTTTTGCTGTTGGCTAGTTTATTTTATCATGCTGTGCCTCTAGGTAAAGTGAAATAGATCTCTGTTCATTTATTTCAGCACCCCGAGCAGTGTGGCCCCATAATGCTGGCCAATATGATTCAACATACAGCTATAATGGCCCGATTTGTCATAGGGCTTGGGAATAATGAAATTTAAAATACTAGGATCAGGCATCTGTGTACTGTGGGTCTGGGTTAACAAAAAGCACACTCAAAAAGCTTCACTGTGAGAAGTAGAGGAGAATTGTGATTAGGGTACATACTAAATAAATGTGTATATACAGTATATTTATATATATATATATAAAAAATCCTTCAGATATAATATGCAAATACAAAACAAGTTAACAATGGCATAAGAAAAATAAAGTAAAAACCTAATTACAAATAAGAAAAACAAAAATAACTTACTGTACATTTAGATTTTTTTATAATTTTTTAAAATTATTATTAAAACGTATATGCTTAGATGTAAACACTTATAAAAAGGCTACGTTATATGTTAGGGCTGGTTCACACAGAACACGTTTTTCCATTCCAAAGCACTACTCTTCCATTGTCTTCCAATGTAAGACGCACTTGGACGTGTTTGACCATTGCACTCACACCTCACATTTTTTGAAGCGTCTCGCACATGACACGCCATTCTAAAAAAGCAGTGCTCAAGTTAAAATAAGTTCAACTTAAAAAAAAAATGCATCTCATATTCCACAAGCACAAGGCTACATAAATGACTACAAAAGTGTATATAAAAAAGAATATGCAAATGTTTCACTCTTTTCAAACAGGTTTCCCAAACACTCCCTCTGTCTCTCATTGGTCGGGTAAACAGATAGCCCTGCCCCAAATTCACGCCATAGGATGAGTGTTGCTGTTGTTGGGCAGGTCAAACAAAAAAAGCAATGTTTTGCATGTGCCAAAGTGTTTTCTGAAAAAGTCAACCTACAAATGGCTTACTGATAGTTTTCTCTACAATTTAAGCTTGGATAAGTATTTAAAGGGGTCATATGATGCTGCTAAAAAGAACATTATTTGTGATGTAGACATGTGGGGGCGTGTTTAAACGAGCCATTTTAGGAGGACGTGGACGAGTCTTAACTTTTATAAAGAATATCTCTTTGGGTTTGAGACTTTAGTCTTTGCAACTTTAGGGATCTTATCTATTCACGAACAGCTTGTAACACTCCAAAGAGAAAGGAAAACTTGAAATCGCATCATATGACCCCTTTAAAAAAAAAAGTTCCCTAGGAAGCAATAAAGTATAAAGGATAAATATCTTGGCACAAAAGAGAGATCTTATGAGTAAGGACAGGACATTGTGTCAGCTTTCTGGAGGTGCTGAGGGTAATATTTGTCTGTCATAATTTAATGAAATGTACTCATAAAACATGGAAGGGACTCATGGAAGGGACATTTAGAAAAATGTGCACACTCATATAAATGGTCCAACTTCAAATCTTTAGTCCTTAACATATAAAAACAAATGAGATACAAGCTTTGCTAAGCCGCAACATTCTTTCTCATATTAATAGCCAGCCGTGCAAGAATGACCTTAAGCAAAGCCATTGCTGAGAAATGCAGTCCATTTGCCCCCATCATCCACAGCTTTATGTCTAGAGTTTGCCAGACAAAACCCCTCCATCAGCACCTGTTATCTCTAGAGAGGGCATTCCAGCAGCTCTGCCTCCAGAAGTCCAAAACAAAACACAGAGGCAAGGTCTTTCATGGAAAAGAATCCTGCAAACTCCCTTTTTGTGTAGATGCTCTGATCAACATATGCTGCATTGTGCAGAAACATGATTCTCACTTAATAACCATGAACAAATGACTATACAATTCGCTTTAGATTAAACACGCCATATAACTTGAGCTTGCTTAACTCGTCATGCTCATTAAAACTGACAAAGACCAAAAAAATACAGAGTGGGAATGCAGAGAGTGGTAATTCACCCCACATGGTGCAATCAAATTGCCTTTCTGCAAGGGAAGGTCAGCAGTAAGTGAACTGTGCTGCCCCTGGAAAACATTTCTAGTAGCACATGGCCATTTCCCCTGAGACAGGGGTTTAAACATCCTCATGCACTTCCCATCCAACCCAGCTTCTGCTCCTTTTGTCTGTGGGACCACCCAAATGGAGCACTTAACCCTCAAATCTGCCAGCCGTTCACTATTGTCATCTCAATCTAAGATCTAATCACTTTTTTGTTTCATAAATGCAAATCTCAGTGCCAACCTATAGCACAAAGGTCATAGTTCAGTTTAACTCTGAACTCAATCTTATGTTCTGCTAAGATTGACCTGAAATTGACATTTTACATAAAAAAAAAAAACTGTATTGACCTCAGACTTTTGAATTGTAATTTAAAGTAACAATTTTACATGCAGGACATCCCAACTATTTTATCAGCTTTTTTTTTTTTTTAATATAATAGTTTCTCATAAGATAAACAAACGTCATTAAGCATAAACAAGATTCCTTAATGCTAAGTATGTTTTTAAGCTATTAAACTTTTTAACCCTTTTTAACAAAATAATAGTTAAATCAAAACTTTTTTGTCATGCATGTTTAAACAAAGAACCAGTGGAAATTATTATGCAATAATCATGGTAAATCTCCAGATTCAAAAACCACCAGACATCTGTGAGCTGAACAACCAATCCGGTTCAGTCCCGAGAGGGGTGTGATAGCAATCTCTGCCTTGGAATTCATTTAGTGCATATATACACATATCATATGACACCTACCTATTTCATAAACTGTCTACAACTACAAGCAATATAGCATTTGTACATACAGGGCTTTGCTGTATTGTGCAGTTCTTGCTATTGAAATCTGCTTTTTTACATTTTCATATAAGTGTTGAATCGTGCTAGGATACCTTTATTCATTTTACGAAAAAACAGAAGATTCTTTCCAGCCTGTGGACCCAAAGATTATTTCCAGTATTAGACTAAATACTTAAAACATTTGACCATTTTTCTAGCAAAATGGTGCATATTAGGCCTGCACTTTAGGCCAAATAGGTCATAATCCTATAAGTAAACTAAAATAATTAACAGCAAATAAACTGCAAGATAATAATGCTTATCATACGTCATACTGATATCATGTTCGGACAGAGAGAGAGGATGTGAGTGGCGGTTGTGGCCCTGAAAAAGAGCTCAAGTTTCAATGCTCCCCGTGCAGCCATGCACGGCTGTGAAGTTGGCTGTGCTCACTGATTAATTCGGTGATGACGAATGAGCCTCAGCCGAGGACACTGGAGCAGACGGACACAGACGGAGAGGCCGACACCTGCCGTGTTCTCAAAGCCATGTTGATTGACGGGCTTGGCGCTAACTGTTTTTTGCCTCCGCCCACAGGGATTTCAGCAATGCAACGGAGTTTGCACGTCTAGTTCTCACTGGTCATCGGGGCACTGTCACCATCAAAGGGTGAGAAACTTTTCTGACCTTTGCCAGAGACGCACACATCTGTCCACAGCAGCAAGGACCGCTGAGACAGAACAGCTGTTTGTCTGAGTCAGAGAGTTGCAAAATCCAGTCCAATATTATAGATTTGTCATTGTTCGTTGAACTAAAAGTAATATTAATTAATGAGACAAGAGAACATGCTGAAAAATCAATGATCTATAGCCTGTGAAATACACAGTTTAGATAAGTCACATGTTGGGCTTTGGATTAGTTTTAGGCTTTCTCTCTCATTTGTCACTGGATGGCCTTGTCTTTGGTGCATGTCCTTCAATAAGTAAATTTGACTGTTTATTTACTTGTCTGTAATAAATTTTTATTTTGTAACACTCCAAAGAAAAAGGAAAAATTGAAATTGCATCATATGACCCCTTTAACAAATCTTTTTCTTGTTTATACAGCTAGTTCTGTCCCTTTAATTTAATTATAGACTGCATTCCAAGAGTGCAGATATTACTTAAATTTATTTGATATTACTTAAATACTGTATCTTCAGTTACCTGCATGCCAAAGAATCCTATGACTATAGAATTAATTGTACCCAAAACACCCTCTGGTTCGAAAGGCTCTGTTGTACGATATAATGATCAATTTTCTTATTGTAATCCATACAATATCAATATAAATGCAATTTTAACCATTATAACTAGCTGTGGTTTCACTTAAGCAAGTGATAATGTATAATCAGTTAGACCATTAATGCAAATAATCCTCTATGACTAGTCACTAAGTCAATAAATGGACATATTGATTTGTGAAACCATGGAGTGATACAAGAGACACATTAATATCACAGTGTAGGAAACTGGTTGCCAGGGGCAATGGTCAAATATACATTTCAGTTCTTTTTATACATAAGAAAGCCAACTGATCTGTCAGAATCAAGCATTCAGTGTCAGATATTTAATGCACTGAATTGGTTAAAGATGATCGTAAATGATTCTCACCTTGCATGTTGGATACCAGAAGATGTTGTCCCCAAATAATCACCTGTCTATATATGTGGCTGCTCTTTCTGTGCAGTTGGGGTACAAACCATCATCTCCAATACCACCAGCTCCTAAATAACCACTAGCAGAGGAGACACAACATAATATACACTACCATTCAAATCAAAAGTTTAGGGTTTGTATGATTTTTAAAAAATGTTTCTGAAAGAAGTCTCTTAAGCTCACCAAGGCTGCATTTATTTAAAAATACAGTAAAAACAGAAATATTGTGAATTATTATTACAATTTAAAATAACTTTTTCCTATTTTAAAATGTAATTTATTTCTGTGATGGCAAAGTTGAATTATCATCAGTGTCACATGATCCTTCAGAAACAATTCTAATATGCTGACATTGAGATCAAGAAACACTTCATATTATTAATATTAAAAACAGTTGCGGTGCTCAATATTTTTGTGGAAACCATAAAACATTATTTTTTCAAGATTCTTCAATGAATAGAAAGTTCAAAAAAATTGAATTTATTTGAACTAGAATTTTCTTGTAACAATGTAAAAGTCTTAATGTCACGTTTGATCAATTTAATTCGTCCTTGTTGATTAAAATTCACTGCTTTCAATTTCTTTTACTAAAACAAACTTTTGAATGAGTAATGTATGACTTCCATCTTATTCAAATGAATATATTATAGAAATGTAACATAATTCATTATTCAGTTTATTTTTATAGTGCTGTTCACAGCACATATTGTTCCAAAAAAGCGTTGCAAAGAAACAGCCAAAGGCAACAGTGACAAGAAAGACATTTATTGAAAAGTTTAATTATTTAGATGGAAGTGTGTTTGGTCGTAGTGAAATTTGAAGCCGCAACACAAGGACAATGACTGTGAGGTCAAAATGTTTTTTATTCAAGCAGAGTTATCAGTGCTCTGCATGTGATCATCAATGTCATGATGGGTCAGACACATTGAAAAAAAAAATCTTGAAGGAGAGAAGGAGGACATATATGGAAGGTTGAGCGGATACGAGGAAAAAAGGGGAGAGAGGCAGAGAAAGGAAGATGAATCCTTTCTCCCTGCCTCCTTTTAGTGCACATGACAAACTGAGATTGGCTAATTATCCCCTCTGAAGCAGCTGCCAAACACTCATAAATCACAGATCTCATAAGAGCCGCACAACACGGGCTTGTACGGCACGCACCTCGTGCCTTCACCATCTCACAAACACAATGCCACACAAATGACCATATTGCAATGCATATATATGCGCATTCAAGATGTAAATGTACAACATTACCGCCATCCCACATATATTCTCAGCGGCACGCTTGTGTAATAATGCCAACATATATGTCACCCAAGGAATTAGCTTGATGTATGAATGACATTATTATTATATTAATAAAGGGATGAACTGCAGTTAAATCAGGCTTGACAGACACATTACACATTAATTACTGAATGCACAGGATTTATATTCAATATTATTGTGTTTGTATTGTTGAGTGTGACAGTTAATCTCCTTCACAAATGTATGGGCAAAGCCTGATGCTAAAATGAACTCATGTGGGACAGTTTGGAACAGGCAGTAAGAAAGTGAGACACAACCACATGGTCTCCAGCAACACAATGAAGATCCACTCAGGCCAGTGTAAAACCAAATCTTGAATGGGGTTCCACCAGTTTTGCTGAGGAGTACATGCAGAAAGTATACAGGGTTAGTAATCATTCAGTCTTGCATGTATATGTTATAAGACTCAATAGTAATAAGCTAATCAAAAACAATTATTTGACATATTAACATATTGACATCATCATACTGTAACCTCTAGCAATTAATCCTTATTTCAGAACAAGTGTCTTCCTGTACAGATGTCTGATTTGAGAGAGATGTGAGCCATAGAGTTTAACCCACCTCCCTCAAGGGGATCTCTCTGTGGGGAGAGAAAGTCTGCATCAGTTCCAGGACAAAATAGGTGAAATCCAAACGCTGGAGCACTCCGGGTATCCGTAGCCAGGACCAGGATACTAACACATTTATGCACACAAAAACATAAACATACAAGATTACTATTACAAATTATTGATGGAAAAACACACTCATATATAATGTATTTTAATAGGTTTGCATTTAATAGTAGTCAGCAAGTCAATGGTGGGTTTTTGTGTCTTTAGCTATGCAAGTGCTTTTCGTATAGATTCTATATCTTTCTCTGGATTCATTACTGTAAAATATTGTCCGGATTTTACAAGATTTAACAGGAATTTCTTATAGTAATGGATTCAGACCTTTTCTGTCATGACATAAATGATATAAAAATACACTATATTGTGGGATAATAGCATATAAGTATATAATATTTGTTATATATCATAATATATATCACTTTTATAATTAATATACATACTTTTAAAGTTAACATAAATTAGAAACTACTTAAACTGAGAAATAAACAGTATAAGTGTGTTCATTTACCTATAAACCCTAATAGATTTTTTTAAAGTTCTATTGATCAAAGAATCCTGAAAAGAAAAATTAACCATGGTTTCCACAAAAATATTAAGTAGAACAACTGTTTTCAACATTGATGATAAGAAAAGTTTCTTGAGCATCAAATCAGCATATTAGAATGATTTCTGAGCAATGGCTGTTGAAAATTCAGTTTTGCCATCACATTAATAAATTACATTTTTAAATATATTAAAATAGAAAACAGTTATTTTAAACTGTAACACTATTTTACAATATTACTGTTTTTACTGTAGTTTTGAGTCCAATAAATGTAGCCTTGGTGAGCATAAAAATATGAAAAAACATACCTACCCTAAGCGTTTGAAATGTACTGTACACAGTATATACACCAGGAAGTACAGTATATATATATTTATTTCCTGGTTCAGTTCATTAAATCATAATATATAGTTGTACTTTTATTAAGCTCTAGAACTACTACTGTAAAAACACAGCAACCAGTAGCAAAGAATATAAAATACATTTTAGATAAGATTTTTACTGTACATCTAAGGTCTGAATCGTTCTAGGTGTTTTGTTTTTCACTGAAGAGCAGATTTATGTTCATAACATAGGCTAATGATAATTATGCTGACACAGAGCCAGGCTGAGGTGAGAAGTCCTTCACTGCAGGACTCTAGAGGTGTGATCTATCCTGCCGGAGACTAATAATGCTTATCTGAGGAGATGCTGGCGGGGAGGGTGATGGGAGTGAGCGATATAGAGCGAGAGATTGATGGTAATCTGCACATTAGTTAATTGAATACCTCTTTGTGGCACGTACCAAGGGCCACAAGAAACAATATAATACTGATCATTGATCCAACAAATCAAATAAAAAGCGGAAACACTCCACCTCTGCGCATGGAGAAAGGAAGTGGTTCGGTGACTAATGGTATCTGTCAATTAAATCTCATATACACACACACACTTTCTAGAGCAAATCTCGCTGTGCAATTTATCAATCAAAGAATTGACAGTCAGTAATTTTGCAAAAAGATTAGTTTACAATCAACATCGCAATGCTTTAAAAGTGTTTACCTGTGTTTGCTGTAGCTCAGTGCGAGTTAAATTATGAAAGGAGAAACATTAGGGTAATTATTATTCAAAAGTGGGACTGTTTTGCTAGATTTGCAATGGATCATAGAAAGCATTAATGCATATGTTTCTATGACTGCTGTTCTTTAAATTATGTTCCAAGGATGATAATGGCTTCAGTGGCCAACCAGAGACAGACTGACTAAAATCTTCACTAGTGCCATGTTTAAATAGATCATTTAGTCAAATAATTTTCCATGAATTGTAATACATTTTGTTGCATTTGAAGGCTGGTATATTGGGGGGAAATGGTTTCTAAACATCATTCTGAGTGATCCACAGGCTGAGGTCTCAGATATGGAAAGAGTAAATCTTGCAGTTTAGGGCAAAAGCTGTAATTACATTACATGAAGTTCCATAAAATCCACTGTGCAGCTGGCATGATGAAACCCTATCTGTGATAATTGACCATTAACGCCAGGCTTGTTTTTGCTCTGTGCACCTCTGTTCAACGGCTCCAGATATTATGATTGCCACTGGATCACTGGAAAGTATCACAACATTTTTGTTAACTTAGTTACACATCCATCCTGCCAGACAGCGAAGCTGCTTTGGCTAATGTACAGTATGAGCACTGCTCTGCACTGACCTGTCACACGGCTCTCCCTGCCCTCCTCGCTTAACCCTGACAGTCCTAATGTGCTGCTGTGAGACCCTGGATTAGAAATGTTGGCTTTCTTTCTTTCATCATTAACAGAGGCTAATGGACTTCATTTGCAAAGTGAGGATTTGGTGACTTGAATATGTAACGCTTTCGTATTACTTGAGAAAAAGTTCACAGTCTACATTAATAAGGGGGCAGATTGAAGGGTGCAGGTCACTCTTTGTCTGGGATCAGTCACCGCCAGCCAGAATGGAACAACAACTGTAATGAGTCTTCTTGCTTCCTATTGTACTTTGATAACTCCAATGCAATCAAACTGAGGAGGCATGTGCACCACTGATTTTTGTGGACTGTCAATGCAACTAAATTATTATTATAATTGAAAAATAAGTTGCACAAATATTGTAGGTACAAACACATATGATTTTCTCATATAAAATATCAAAGACACTCTTTCCCACACAACAAAACAGCATCACTGGCAGTTCAGATGCAATTTGTTAGGTCAGGATTTAAAGTTGAATCCCCTTTAACGCTAAATAAAAAATGCTATAGACTTGACTTATCCCATCTTACATTTATATTAAAAAAACGAAACAAAAACAAAACTATAACTAAAAGGGCACCAAGTGAGCCAGCACCACCACTGGCATCCTTCCAAAAAAATAAAAAATAAAAATACTAAAATAAAATAAAAGTTATGATACGACTGGAAAATATGTATAGGACTGGAAAATATGTATAGCCCACTCACAATATCCATCTCTTGGGCTGTAGTTCATGAAGCAGAAACCAATGAGCATCAGGGCGATGGTTCTCCAAGTAACCTTGCGAAGGAGCTGTAGCCATGGAACACCTTTCCTACATATCGAAGTAAATGCACTACAGAAGTACCTATGATGAACACAAACTTTGGCAAAGAATTAAAGACAGCATTACAGTACATACAGTACTTAAACTTACAGTACATACTGTACAATTTCACAACTGTTGTGCATCACTACTGATACTTATGTGTGCTTTTGGGACATATTTGCACTGGTTAACGCAAAATTGAAAGCAATTCAGATTTTTGTATGTCAAAAAACATTGATTTTGTAAAATAATTTGATTGTGTATGCTTGGCTTTTTATGAACAATTGTTCTCTTTTAACATTTCCATAACAAACTACCAAAATCCACAATTTAAGGTGGTTACTGCATTGCTGGGTCTCTATACATAGAGGAATATGTATTCATTTCATCATGCAGGCCTTTTTAAAAGTAGTCTCTGGGTATTACAAGCTTTATGTATACTCTCAGAGAAAGAAAGATTAATTGGCATATAGGCAAAGCATTTTAAATGGTGGTGGGTTGGAAAAGCCTTAAATCTGAAAGGTTTTGAAGGCTGATCCAAACTGTTGGACTGAAGTCCCATACTTTTCCATATTAATCTCAAAAATGGAAAGTAATAATTCTCCATCGATCCATTAAGTACATGCTGGCAGCTCACCAAGGCATCACAAGATCAGCTACTGTGAGACCTGTAACGTACATGGAAAAAGACATTCACACACATGAAAACACACACACAAACATCTGGTGCATGTCTGTCTACAGTTGCTGGAAAGTTGGCTGTTTGATTGACACGTAGGAAATGCATTATCTTACTGCTGAATGACTGACAAATCCTCAAATCCTCATAATCACACTTAATTGTAAACAATGCTGTCACTCAGAGTGTAGTAACTGATGATAAAAGATTGTGTGCCCTTAAAACATTGTTTTCTCATTATTTTTCGATTTTCAGACAGCAAATGATTTATAAATGCTCATACAGCCATGACAGAGGAGGCCTCACAGTAATATGAAAATCCATCTGCTTTCCCTTATGATCAATACAATTCTGCTGATATGATGAAGAGGCCATTATGAGCCTTAAATTGAGTTCATCTGTGAATACTCCAGGAGATGTGCTTCGTAATAGACCCCAATTAAAATTTAACATGCAACCCCTTCTCATCTGCGTCCTTTGAGGATGTTCATCCAAAAGTCATACCATAGATGTCAAGTATAAAATGCATGCTGAATTAAATGTCACATATTTGACACCTTTCTGGAGTTTTATTTTAAGTCTTGATATCCTTAAGAATATATATTTGCGGTATAAGTACCAAAAACCATCTCAATATATTTTTACAGCTCCTCTCTCAGGAGCTCTGCAAAGAACAGGTCGATTTTGGCCTGTCTAATTAATATTCATGAGCCTCTCTTCTGATTGGCCTGTTGTTTTCTGAGTGACGAACGGCCAGGCCAACCACAGGTAACTAGGGTAATGTGTGCTGTAGCCTGCTGTGGATTGGTAATACTCACAAGTAAGGTCAATAGAAACACCGGAAATTATGGTCACTACTGAGGGAAATGTTGTGGCGATGTAGTATTTGGTTTCTGTATTCTGTACTGTATTTTCCTGCGCTCAAACCTGCCAATCTAAAGGACCAAACGCCGTGTATGGCGTTTGAGGTAATTCGTGAATTAGCATAGACTTATAGTCTAAATAAAACAATTTGCAACTGTTACTATTATTACAGTTGTATACAAAACTTTGTATTATGCTTGTTACAGAGTGTGTGACATCACGTGAACTACCGCCGGTGGCAATAGACAACAGTTGTCACGGCGACCGTCACAGCCCTACTGTGCAATAATGTAGTTTCCTGACATCCAGACTGAATAGCGTTTTCTCGACATGTTTCCGTGTTGTTGTTGCTCAGCAATGGCATGGACGCGATGTTGTCTGGGGGTTTGGCAAAAGGAGAGTGGGACTGTGGGCAGTGCTCGGGGTGGTGACTGAAGGCGGTGACTGAGTGGTTCTGACGTCACCTTTTTAAGGTTCGTGAAAAATCACAGCTACTTCATGTAGGCTGTGTGCATTTGACTGTGGATTGACTGTTTTGAAACTTATATGGTAGTTACATATCACCTAGACCTCAGTTATCATGAAAAAAGCCAGGAAATTTCAGTTTTGACAATATGGGACCTTTAAAGTGTCTTTCTGATAAAGCAGCACTTTATCTGATATTGGCACATTGTGTCTTTGATAGTCCGTGAAGATTTATAAGGCATCATTTTAGCTTTCATTTCTTACTTAAATACCACTTAATTTGTGGTATTTATCTAATGATGCCTAAAATAATAATTTTAGGACACATACTGTAGGTGTGTATTTCTAACTCACTCAATAATGGCTTTGAAAGACTGATTAAAATTTCTAAATCACCATCACCAGCGAGCTTTAAAATGTTTTGTGAATCTTTTTGACTGACTCATTAAAAAAAGAGTTCATGAGTAGTAACTAAGTCCCGAATCGGACATCACAGCTTAAAAACACTGGCATGCACTAACAAGGTAATATCTGACAAAACTGCATATAGATGCACATTTTGACACATTTGCAGTTAGCTCAGATGCAATGTAAAGCCCTGTATAGAGTAACAATTACAGAGATCATCCCAGATCATCATTTAATTAATCATTCAGCAAAACAACTCACCATTCCAAGGTGCATGTTGGAAAAACCAGCAACCACCTTTACCATAGTTCACAAATATCATGACCGTCAAGGACAATCTGAAAAAACACAATGACACAGAAAATTTAATCAGAAAATTATTTTTTAATGAAAAGATATCATTCAAACAAATATTAAGCAAATATAAAGCCTATTATTGCTTAATATTGTTAACGAGCAGATTTCAACAAGAAGCACTTTGACTTTTTTATTTGACCAAATAAAATTCAGAATATTCTTAAAAATTTTTTAACCTACAACATACTTTACCATTCAAACGTTTGGGGTTAGTAAGATTTTGTTTTAAAGAAATTGATGCATTTATTCAGCAAAGATGTATTAAATTGATCAAAAGTGACAATAAAAATAATAAAAAATATTTCAAATAAATGTTCTTGTGAACTTTCTATTCATCAAAGAATCCTGAAAAAATGTATCTTGGTTTCCACAAAAATATTAAGCAGCACAATTGTTTTTGACATTTATAATACTAAGAAATGTTTCTTGAGCACCAAATCAGCATATTAGAATGATTTCTGAAGGATCATGTGACACTGAAGACTTCACATCACGCGCCGTCCTGTGCCACTACAGGAATAAATTACAATTTAAAATATATTAAAATAGAAAGCAGTTATTTAGATTGTAATAAAATTTTGACTGTATTTTTGATCAAATAAAATAACCTTGATGAGCATTGAACTGTGATACACAAACAATTGAACAAAAATAAGAAATTATCTTTACAATACCCTTTGGTACCTCATCTGTCACTTGTACATTTAAGGTAAACTGTATTAGTATTATGGATCATAAGGCCAGAGGGTGTGGCAGTTGTTTTATATATCAGAGATGAAATGCTGTGTAAGGTAATGCAACCTAAGCATTACGAATCACTCAGGAAATGAACGGTTGTCCTTTGAATCGCCTCACCCAGAAGTGCTGACTAAAGCCCTCCACTGTAATTTATTGTAGACGTGTAACTTAGCGCAAGGAAGGCAAGCTGCAGCTTACTGTGCATGATTGAACACTACATTGAATTAGCAACAGCAGGAGATGCTTTTTTATTGCACGTCAGAAAATGCATGTTTGCACTATACAGCATAAATATACCCATGGACACGAAATAGATTTTTGTGATCAGACCCTGAGACACCACCTCAGCTATTAAACTGACAACACTCGGATCATGGCGTTGAAGTGTGTTCTCTTTGGTTTCTTTTTGTATAAGAAAATACTGAGAAACCAAAGCACTGTATGGACCTTCAGATAAACTTCATTCTATCTAAACGATCTAAATTGTTCCTCACCAAATTCAATTAGGAGATCAGAACAGAGACCATTACTGCTCCTTTTAGGCCTAACCTGCTGATACAAGATTTTAATCACATGCCATCCTCTAAAGAGCACTATTAAAGTAAACATGTCTTTGTCTTTCTTCTCGCTCTCTTTTACGCACATTCTCTTTCTCACACACACACACTTTGCGACTACATCCATTAGTGTCCATAGTAACGATGACAAAGGTTAAGCCATTTACTATGGCACAATGTTTGCAATATAGCATGGTATAGCCAGTAATTTTAATTTTAATTAAAATACCTTCAGTGTTTGGGAGGCTTTCACTCTCTTAAAAAAAAAAAAAAAAAAAACTTCCAGGGCAAAAGAATTAATTTGATTGCTTTAAGCTTCCTGTGTCTTTCTGTTATAACCTGTAAATTATCAAAAAACTGCAACAGACACTAAAACAATGTTGTGCCTTTGTGTTGCCTCTTATTAACCATTGTTGTTAACAAGTACAAAATGTATTTTGGCAGTAACTCCCAGTGTATATTTGTCATTGTCATTTTATCCCAGAGACATAGCTCCTTGTAATCCCTGAATTTATATATACTGCAGTTCTCACTGTAAAAAGCCTGAGATTTCAAATAAAACTTGTACAGGTAACACTTGAATACTTAAATATGACAAATTGTTCAAATCAAAGAGTTGAATAACATGACTTGCAACAGGAGTACAATATGAAAATGATTTACTTTCAAATTAAATTACGTAGCTGATGCTAATCATTTGTGATTTGTAATGTATATAAACACATTTGTGATTTATATATACTGCAGTTTCCACTGTAACAAGCTTGAGATATCAAATAAAACTAGTGCAGGTAAAATTTAAATATTTAAATGCATCAAACTATTAAAATTGTAGAGTTGAATAACATGCCTTTCAAGGTGAGTATGATAGGAAAATGATTCACATTCAAATTTATTTACATAAATAAAAGGTACTGTTCATCTAAAATGAAAATTCTGTCATCATTTACTCACCTTTAAGTCGGTCCTAACCTTTATGAGTTTTTTCTTCTGTTAAACATAAAAATATATTTTTGAAGAATGTGGGTAACCAAAGAGATGATGGTCCATCAAAATATCTTTTTTTGTTTTCAGCAGAAAAAAGAAATTCATACAGGTGTGGAACAACTTGAAGCTGAGTAAATGACGACAGAACTTTCATTTTTGGTTGATCTATCCCCTTCATGCCAGTCACCAAGAACAAAATGAAACGTTTCATGAAGAGTAAAGGGTTGTACGTTAGCAAAATGTCTTGTTTCCTACTTAGTACAGGGTATATTTAACTAAATGAGCACATTTTGAAGTTCATTTGCTGTTAGCGTAACTTATCACCAAACCACCAACGTCAATTTGTTATCACAAATATGAGGAAACTAGCTGCAGGCTTTTGGCTGGCGAGATTTAAAACCTAATCCTTTAAAAAAAAATAAAAAATGCAAACAAAGTCTACAGTTATACTATATATCATGTTGATGGCATCTGATGATTGAGGGTGCTGTTCTTCAGCTCTGAGAAAAACCATAGCCGTAACAATTTCACCAGGGCGTTGGAGGGATGACAGATGCTTCTGTCTTCAGTGAAAAGTTTTGACTCTTTGCTGGACAGGCCATATTTCATGTTATACAGCAAGGGAGTTGCAACGCTACAGGCTTAGGTTGCTATTCTCATAAAGAGCCAAAGACATCCACTGACATTATTAAATTCTGTGTATAGCCAAATCAAGGATCCCATGTGTATTTTGTAGTGCTGATTTTGTTTTGGACCCACAATAGCTGCAAAGCTCTTGTGAAATATCATGCATTTGTTGCAGAATCCAATATTACCTCGGTATCAATGGACCTGACAAGCCAGCTGTGATGTCATCCTCTGAGTCTATATGTATGAGATGATGTCTACATCATATTCAAATTCAGCACTCTAGTGCCAGATTACAGAATACTTAGGCTGAAATGAAGGAAACGTTGAAACAAAGAACCAAAGTCTCCAGCCACACTGATGAAACCATTAGGCTTAACAAGGAAATGTTTCATATCCAAGACTTAAATCAGGTATAGACTGAGAGGAACATCTGTTTTTATCAGCACTGCGGTTTACAAGGAATATCATTAAGAATGTGAATGGAGCATTTATGAATTGGGCTAAATGTTTCACATAAAAAGGCTGGGGGAAAAAAAAAACGTATGGTGACAGGCAATTCTAAGAACCATGGTTATTCTTACTGTCATTGATAGTACAAATTGCCACTGGTGATTGCTATCTGAAAAGCACTTTTGCAACACATATGGATTATCCATTACACAAAAATCTTGATCTGGGAAGTCATATCCTCTCTCCAGCTCCAGATCTACAGCCTGCTGAATATGTGCTGATATGCTGCTTGTATTATTACATCAATTACTGGGAAGTGAGAGGTCAAAGCCATAGCAGCTTCCTGTTTCGGGTGAGGCATGCTTCTGCGTTTGCCCCCGAGCCACTATCAAGCCCTGCTGGCCTTCCCGATTAAATCACATCACCCTTGCTCAACAGCAATCCACTGTTCCCCTCCACAGAGGCTAAATATATTAGAGATGATGCCTAGAGCGACCTCTGTAAACAATGGCTCGAGTGAGTGTATGTCCAGCCTGTGACCCCTTACAATCTCTTTAGTCCCACAATACATTCTCTGAGTGAATGCGGCCATCAAGCCAATGACAACTGATAGGTATTAATAAGTTCATAGAATTTAGAGTTCAACTGGTTCAAAATTAAGTTACCATTTTCGGCCAAATAACTGAAAAGTCATTTTTTGGCACATACCCTCGAAATGTGTCCAGTGACTTCAGTCTTGATGACTTTGATTTGCTTTTGTCCACAGAATGTTCATTAAGTGCAATTCAGTATGACATTGAAAAAAGGCCAAAAGATGTATTTGTAAATAGGTCTTCATACTTCATTCATATATATATATATATATATATATGATATATATATATACATACATACATCATCAGCTTTGAAACACAGGAGCCACATATTTACATGAACATAATTGAGACCAAAAATGTTTTAGCTAGAAAATTATATATATATATATAAAACTGTTACGTGTGTAAAATATAATTAATATAATAATAAATATTCATACACATAAATATATAATATTATACACACTCACATAAATACATATGCATATATACATTCATACACAATGATTTATATAATATTTTACTGCATTTGACACATTTTTGTCAGGAAAAAGTACTGATTATGGTTTGTCCAATGTGCATGCTATAAATAAATGAATGTTCAAAATCAGTCGTTGCTTTGGCCATGTTTGTGGAGCATGAGCAGTCTAGTACATGTTTGGGAAGCATGAATAGTTTCTCTCATTTCCAAAGAAATATGTTCCCATTCACCATATGGTCTTGCAACGGCAGTGAGATCCATCACAAAGGAATTAGCATTTCCCTCTTCCTGCTCTGGCTCTCCAAACAACTGGATGATAGGCCGCAGACAAAGCTAATCAAACTTTCAAACCAGGACAATCAAACAAGATCTCAGAAAATTAAACTATATCCTCTACAAGGCTCGTTGTATACCTCTATCAGCCATTTGCTTTTTAGATGTGATCATCCTGGAAATTGCAGATTACAATTGCTATGAACTAACCATAAACAAATGCGCAGTGTATGATGCTTAACATCTGTTCCTATTGTATCATGTATGAACCGTTTTGCCCTCACCATTTCAATGGAGTTTTGAGACCTGCGACGGCAGATACGGTTCTTTAGCCTCTGTGTACAGCTGCATCTGTAGTGGTATAAAACAATATTTTACTGTGAAATCAACTTAATCAAATTTTTAAAAAAAGCTATGTTTACACACAGTACTGTTCAAAAGTTTGGAAGAAGTCTCTCATACTCACCAAGGCTGCATTTATTCAAACAAAAAATACAGTAAAAGCAGTAATATTAGGAAATAATATTTGAATTTAAAACAACTGCTTTGTTTTTTTTTAATACATTTTAAAATTTAACTTATTCTTGTAATGTCAAAACTGAATTTTCAGCAGCCATTACTTCAGTCGTTAGCATGAAATGATCCTTCAGAAATCATTCTAATATTCTGCTTTGATTCTCAAGAAACATTTATTGTTATTAGTTGAACACATTTTGTTCATGTTTTTTTTGTTGAATAGAAAACTCAATAGAATAGCATTTAAAATATCAATCTTTTGCAACATTAAAAATGTCTTTACTGTCACTTTTGATCAATTTAATGCATCCCTGCTGAATAAAAGTATTCATTACTTAAAAAAAAGAAAATCTTATGATTTTTGAACAGATCTAAAAAAACAGGTAATATTGATACCTGAGTATATAAGGCAAAGAGGCCCAAAATACAGTGATAGAAGCCAGAATCAAGAATGCCGCCAACAGTGCTGAGGAATCAATATCAAATAAATAAGAGCAATGGTTATACAAACAACTTCTGCTGTTTTTGTGGTTATTGCAAGAACTTGTTTTTGTTTATCAATAAAGATTCTGTGAGTGTTTTTTGAAGAAAGCAATTAGTCTGTTGCAGTAATTTAAAAGTAAAGGGTTACAAACATGTTCAGTTTCTATGATTTTCTCAGCTTTTGATCTGAACAGCCTCTGTCACCCATGCTGTGCCACGAGGGAGCTCTCAAGAATCCAGCAGTGTCCTTTTATGTAATCTGAAACCAGTCTATAGGCGTACAATCAATCTATGAAACCCTAGCCTTGGGTCTCCAATAAGACCATGTACTGAGGCAATATTTTCACAGTGCATGATGGAATGGATCATATCGGCTGTCAGAGGCCGTCCTCCATGATACTGACTGCTTAAGGGAAGGTGTAAAACAGGAAGCAAAGATGCATCACATTCCAAGTATTTGGAAGCTGCACAGACGTCTTTGAGTTTTGTGTATACTAGATAAAACAAAAAATCAGACTGAAGTGAGATTAGGAGCATTTGATGCACTTTTTCACTTTCAAAGAAACTAAATTGAGTTCAACATTGTTACATAATGATTACATAAGGCCTTAATTGGAAGCTCACCATTTATCATCTTTTATAATCAGAACATGGACAAAAGCCCTCACACAGAATATAATGGCTAATCAAATGGACATGCTGCACCCGGTGATCTCAAGCCATTGCTTTTCAATGGGACAGTGGAGACCTTTTGCGGAAAAACAAACACAGTAAGGACCATTTGATCAAAGTGTGAATACACTTGATGACACAAGGGGAAACAGTGAAGCTGTGATGATACTGTAGTGATGACTGAGTGCAGGAGCCTGGATAAACTGGCCCTGAAATAAACAAACACTGCGTGTACATCCAACACTGTGTCCACTTAAGAGTACCTTAGTGTATGTCATGTTTGTCATGCCTCAGATGTCCTTTAACTTAAGAGGCCAGAGAAACGAATCGGTTGCTAGTGAGAAAATGACTAAACGTAAACTAACATTCTAAAACAGGTACTTTAATCCAAGGGTGTTCAAACTGGAATCCATAATTTAGCATATATATATATATATATATAATAATGAAATTAATCAATTTTTTAATCTATTGTCAGCCCTAGTTTTAACAGTAAAGAAAAAAAAATCTAGTTTTGTGAGATACAAAATTTTGCTGATCTTAAGTTTTAGGGCTTTCAAAGTTAGCTTAAATAAAATACAATTTTCTAAATAAAATTTTACAGTATATTAATCAAATTTTAATCTATTGACAGTACAGTAAGAAATGAAAAAAATAATCTGCATATATGGTGGTTCATTCTTACGACCTACAATTTGCTTTGCCTTTAGTACAATAAGAAAGCGAATTATTTAGTTTTAGAGGCATGCTATCTCTATAATATCAAACATAATATTTTATGCACACAGTAAAATTGGTCTGTATACCTGAAAATACATAAATCCCTTTTATTTTGGTCATATTTGGGTGTCTATGTCATCAAAATGTTTGAAAATCCTTACTGTAATCAATTTACTAAGCTTTGAGGACAATTACTGACGTGTTTATTTGTAGTGAAAAGTAATACAATTAATGCTGATCATCACTGTCTAATTATCCTCAGTAAATTATACTACTCTTATTTCACAGTAATTTATGCGACACTAATTGCTTAAGTTGAAAATCAGCAACACTTAAAAGGTACTCTAATTTGCACAGTGCAGTCCAAATTTTAATTAGAGTTTAAGGTTAAGCAGACCAATTACTGTATGTTTTGTATAATTTACTGCTTGTATTCATCACAGACCCAAGACTGAGGTCAGAGTTTCTATTTTTCAGACCAAGACAGCCATAAAATATCAGTCTGGAAAAACAAAAACAATAACGTCATCACTCCTGGTTAGTGCAATTCAATTGAAAACAGACTCGTTTTTTCCCCCACTGTCCCCTCATCAGTTCTTCTTAACATCTGCTGATCACTAGCACCATCACTTAAGTTGTGAGAGCCCTTCGGAGCTGCAGTGTAATCACCAGCCAGTCCAGCTAATGGAAGCTCATCATATAGCCGGGTGTTTAGTCACACTGGCCATATATCTGACAGATAATTGCTACTTGCCCTTAAAAGTCTGATCTACAACATAATCTGCACTATTGCAAAGTAGACTGCGCATTATGGAGCGTGGTGCTTTCAAAACCCCATTATGCTTTAATCCCTCACGCTCCTCTAATGTATTTCCCACAATGCTCCCCTCCCAGGGCATCTTCCAAAACAAACATGGCATTTTTTTTTTTTTTTTTTTCAAGAAACGAGCAGTTTAGCGGATCAATACAGTCTCATCTGACTCTTGGGATAGGAGAAAAGCGCTTTCCTGCTGAGCTTTGGAACTCAATACATGTCTTTTTGATGACTTATTTAATGTTTTTAATTACACAACATGCATACTTACGCAGGTATGCATTATTCGGACTCCTATCCACAGTGAGAGAACAGGTTACATCATTTAGCAGTTCAGACTGCCTCATCCAGAGAGAATAATGGCCAGCTTCCTCAAATGTCTGACTCAGACTAGGGAGAAATAATGTCATCAACATGTAATAAAACACTGATCCATCCATCACATCCTTATAGTCATGATGGTTATTGAATTTTTAATGTTTTGTTTAAAAAGCTTTCACTCTTTACACATCACCAGCATTTTCAGATTTATGAATTTGTTGTTTTCTTCTTAACAATAAATTGTTTGCTGCCTGATTTAAGTAACCTGTCATGTAACTGTTTACCTAAAGTAGTCCAAAAATCAACTTTCACCTTATATTTACAAAAACCAAGTTGATTTATATTGTTCACCACCAATATTTTTGTATTTTATGATTGTATTGTATATATAAATGCCTCTTTGAAGCAGCATGGAGAGCAAGTTGGAAAAATAAACAATGACATACAAGAGGCTGAAGGGGTCCATCTAGAGGGGAACAGAGTGAACTGCAACTTTTGAACCTATTTCACCTTTTTCATCCCTCAAATTGTTCACTATAAGCCTATATTGATTATCCTGGGAATGACATATAGTGCCCAGCACGTTCTTTGGGGGAGAAGGTAAGTCGATAATGGCTCGGTCTGGAAAGGGACCTCAGTATTGATCTTAAAGAAGACTAGACCCCAGCCATACGGTGGGAGAGATACTGTGACTTGTCTTATGAAATCAGACACCCCCGACAACCTATTTGAAAAAGGCTCAAACCTGGATGACTGTTTGAGGCCCAGGTTGTTTGTAAATATTGCTACGGTCTCCTCCTTCCAACATCCCAGCTGGGGTTTGTGAGAGGCCCCCCAAGCTTTGATGTTTTAATGGTCTTTTTCATCATTATTCCAGTGTCAACTTGTTAACCCCAAAATGCAGTGCGATCAATGCATAGTGAGGTATTCTCCAAAGGGCAGCACTAAAGCCAGGTCACATTCAAACACATGGTCATAAATAGTCTCAGTGACTGCAAATGCAATCGGCTGCTATTAGTGCGATATCTAGCCTATGTAAGGTCCTTCTGTACCTGATTTAAGCAGGGTTATTGAAAACTCTTCAGTTAAAAAGGATCATTATTTAGAATGATGTTAGTTATAATAGTATAATATATTTATGTTAATTAGCAAGTTGAGGTGTAGTTCAAGGTGATTCTTACCGTTTCCATCCACAGGTGCGATTTTTAGAGTCAGTGTGAATTGTGTGCTCACCACCACAGAAATATTGCTCTGACCATTCCCAACTGTGGCAAGGGGCTGATAAAGACACTGCAGAAGAGGTAGATAGCTGTCATTTAATTGTATTTATTTAATGTCATTTTTGACCATTCAAGCTGGCTCTACAGGTTTGTATGAGATATTACATAAAGGTTTATATTGCTCACAAAACTTCTAACGCATTGACGTTCAACCTGTACATTGTCACGGGTGCTGGTGCAATACAAAGTGCACGACGAAGAATAATCCAACAAGGACTTTACTGATAATTCTGAAGAGGAGTACATCCAAACACAAGCAAATCAACATCAGTAACCGGCAACATAAAGAACAGAACGGGGAGTACTTATTCTAACGCAAACAAAGGACTAATGACTTGATTAACAGAACACAGGTGAACACAGGCCCAAACTAACTCAGATAGACATAAATATATGCCCTTTACTTTGCACAAGGCTTAATTTATAGGGGGAAAATGTTAAAAAATTCACCATTTAAATTAATTAAACAATTTAACTACGTGACATTATAATATAAAACCAATACTAAAATATTCGGAAAACATCCCTGTTATTGCACAAAGCTCCGTTCTTCCCTATAATGCACAAGGCTTGTTTTTTCTGATTATGCCTTTATTGTTTTTATATACAGTACTGAATCCATATTTTTCATATGTTTTATATACTGTACCCACTTAAATTAATTAAACTCTGACACAGTTTGAGATAAATGTATCAAACCAACTGTAAAATATTCAGAATATTATTCCCTATAATGCACAAGGCATGGTTTTTCAGAGTATGCCTTTATTGTTTTATTTATTGTATTATATATATATATGTGTGTGTGTGTGTGTGTGTGTGTGTGTACATACATATATATACATACATACATGCATACATATATGCACGTATGTATGGTCTTCCAGTTTAATGTATTGAAATGGGTTCCAGGACTGTCTAAAAAAATTAAAAGTTCAGTACTCTATATAAAAAACATCAGATTAATGAGCTGAAAAATATGCAGATGGTGTGATATCTTTAGCTTAAATGGTGTTTAAGTTTCATGGATATAAATGGGATCAATACTGTCAAAAAAAAACGGTTTAATAATCTGAAAACCGAATCTTGTGCATTATAGGGAATAATATTTAGAGATTTTTACAATTGGTTTGATAGCTTTATCTGAAATGGTGTCACTGTTTAATGAATTTAAGTGGGTACAGTATATTAAACTTATGAAAAATATGGATTCAGTACCGTATATAAAAACAATAAAGGCATAATCTGAAAAACCAAGCCTTGTGCATTATAGGGAATAATATTCTGAATATTTTACAGTTGGTTTGATACCTTTATCTCAAACGGTGTCAGAGTTTAATTAATTTAAGTGGGTACAGTATATAAAACATGTGAAAAATATGGATTCAGTACCGTATATAAAAACAATAAAGGCATAATCTGAAAAACCAAGCCTTGTGCATTATAGGGAATAATATTCTGAATATTTTACAGTTGGTTTGATACCTTTAGATCAAATGGTGTTGTCGTTTAATGGATTTATATTATTGCATACATTAAAAGTTGTAAAATAATTATAAAACACATAAAATGGTAATTCCAAAACGGAGCTTTGTGCAATAACAGGGATGTTGTGCAATAACATTTTAGTATTGGTTTGATATTATAATGTCACGTGGTTCAATTGTTTAATTAATTTAAATGGTTAATATTTTTTTTACATCCCCCCCCCCT
>NW_015633185.1:287775-300415 GCF_001515625.1 Sinocyclocheilus rhinocerous | reverse complement strand
GAAAGGAAAAATTGAAATCGCATCATATGACCCCTTTAAGCCTTGTGCAACGTAAAGGGCATATATATATATTAATGTCTATCTTAGTTAAGGGTGTACTCACACTAATGATTTGCAGCTTTACTCGCAAACTAACGTACATTTCCTGTTCATCAATAAGGTAAGAACTAGAGCCATTATAAACCTAAATATACTTGATTGAGTTAAATTTATTGAAAAGTGTAGTGTAGTGTAGTAGTAGTAGCCTAATAGAATATGTTTGCGGTCGTAATGATGACAGTAGCGCACACAAAATAGGATCTGCTCCGTGCTCCGGCGCGGTTAGCGCTCACACTGCATGCGTACCGCGCCCGAGCCCAACCGAACCGTGCCCTGGATCCACCTCTTCCAACCGGGCCAGGGCCGGCTAAACAAACCTCTTCCAACCGGGCTTTGGGGGTCAAACGCGCTCGGGCGCGGTTCAAAACGCCTAGTGTGAGTACACCCTTAGTTTGGGCTCAAAACATAACAGCTGCAAAGAGTTTAATTGGCAAAAAAAATGAATGTCTACGGAGCGAGAACGAGGTGTGGCGGTGAGGACCCGGGAGAGAGGGGTTACATTGGTGCCGTGACCCGGATGGGAGTGAGGTTTAGGGGGGTGAGTGTAACGGAGGCCAGCGAGTAGGTGCTGTGCAAGGTAAACCTCACTCCCCTGATCTCAAGAGACGCACTAGCGACTGATGCTAGTGGCTGTAGCCATTTAGCCTCCTTGTTAGTGCGTCCGCCTTCCATGCCGGAGACCCGGGTTCGAGACCCACTCGGAGCGAGAACGAGGTGCGGCGGAGGGGACCCGGGAGAGAGGGGTTACACAAACATGTTACGTTTAGTGTATAAATGTACAAAAAAAGAAGAACAGAAATTATCTTGATCAAAATAATATTATCTTAGGTGAAAAAGCAGAGGCAAAAAAATAAGGACTTCTCATGTGTGTGTGCGCGGCCCTGGACGAATCTTTTTAATTAAGAGGGATACTTTCCTGTTGTACCCGTCTTAATGCATTAAGCCAAATTAAGTGTTTTAAAATGTCCCGAACAGAATGAGGACTGTGCAAAGTAGTCTGTCTATTTGTCTGTGTAAAGTTTTCCTCTAGGTGATCCAGACCCTCTCAGACTAGACCAGTGGATGCTCAACGTGAAACGGCTCAAGATGGCGACGACCGGCTCCGCCCACTTTGGGCTTCAAAAAAGCTCTTCAGAATTCAACGGGTGACGTCACGGACACTACGTCCATGTTTTTTTTACAGTCTATGGTTGTACCACATTCAGTCAGGCATATTAACATTAAACGGCACGCATTTTTTCCTGATCAGACGCTTGCTATTAGAAGTCATTGTTTTTTATCCGATCTGCATGATTGTTGGACAAGTTCTTTCATCTGTGTCCAGCTTGTACATATTAACTATACTCTCTCACTGTCTGGAATCTCAAACACATTCCTACTTTGGTCAGGCTTTCGGCAGGGCAGCCGCAGCAGCAAGAGCAAGGGTCATTAATATTCAATAGTACGTGCTGACCTTACCTGGTGACTTTTCAAGAGCGTCCAATCACGCAACTTAGTTAATATTCATTAGACGTCCCTTCACCCTAGTAGGATTCGTAAACTCGCGCTCTGGACTCAGGTTGAAATCAATCCAGCTGCGTGCTTGCACGAGACCATATCAGCTCTACACACACAGCACCCACAACATGGTAAGAAAAAAAACATATAAAAATCTTTTTACTTTTATTATTCTTATCGTACGTGGATTAACAACCACTTTGTGCATAACTCTCAAACTTGCAAATAAATGCATTACATTGCCACAAACGAAATGCCTCAAATATATTGGAAATGGCTGGGCAGGTATGGTGTTATTTTTATTTTCACATTAATTTTTTTTTTATCTTACGTTTTATTGTCTATTATACGATTTCCATTAACTTGAACTAACCATTTTTAGACAATCGAGTAAAGGACTTTTCGCCGATTCATTGTTTTGCCATATAACCCTGTTCGTGTAGATTTTAAAAGCATATTCTATTGTGCGCATGTTGTCATTAACATATTTCACACTGTTAATCTTTTTAATAGAGCAATCATGGTTTTACGGTCTGTTCGTGCAGCAGCATTAGTTCAGCAGATTAGACTGTTGCTAAGAGACCTGTTGATGTCAGTCAGCTTTATCAGTGTTGGAGCTTCATTATGACTGACGTGTTTTGCATCATTTGCACAGGCATTCTGACACAATATACTGATGGTTCAGTCTGGGACAATAGTGTTTGGATAGTACAAAAAGAAAATGCTGACACAAATCAACTTAATTTCCCTTTCATTCAATTAAAAGTGCACAAAATGTATTACAAAGTTTTGCACAAGCCTATATAAAAAGTCTATATTTTCAGGTCAGTTACCTTTTTATAAATGTATATTTTAATGTCTTATTGTAACAAGTGTTTAAAGCCCATGTGATCTTTGCTGAAAGGGCAAAAGGGAAGAGTTAAGTAGTTTAGGAATTTCATTACTCCAACCACCACAGGAATATGGTGGAAGCTCTTAAAAAAAAAATACAAGTCATCATTGTTTCCATATGGGGTTCACAACAACCAATCACAGTGCTTTTTTTCCGAAACATCCCCCTTGGAATGGTTGTTTAAGAGTGTGAGTGTTTGCAAAACTGTTCAAATGTGTCTGTTCTATTAACAAATAATGATTATATCTAAGTATGTTCAATATAATTATTATAATAATAGTTTAATTAATATATATATGCTTGAAAGTTTGTGAACCCTTTACAATTGTCTATATTTCTGCATAAATATGCAAATATTTATTGATATGCTGGAATGCAGTGTTTTCTTTCTCCAAACATAACGCTGCTCATTTAAACCAAAAAATTCTATTTTGGTCTCATCTGTCAACAAAACATTTCTCCAGTATTCCTCTGGCCTGTCCACATGATCTTTAGCAAGCTGCAGACAGGCAGCAATGTTCTTTTTGGAGATCAGTGGCTTTCTCCTTTCAACTTTCACCCTCAAATTAACAGCTAATCATAGAGATTCACATACTTTTGCTCCGCACAGAAATGTAACACTGGGTCATTTTTCTCAATAAATAAATGACAAAGAAAATATTTTTGTCTCATTTGTTTGGTTGGGTTCTCTATGTCTACTTTCAGGATTTTTGTGAAAATCTGATGATGTTTTGGGTCATATTTATGCAGAAATATAGAAAATTGTAAAGGGTTCACAAACTTTCAAGCAGCATTGTATATATATACACACACAAATTATTAAAGTTATTAGAAATTATTATTAAAAATATTAGAAATTAAAGTAATAATAAGTAAGTTAATATAACTGAACACAAATTGTAAATAAAACATTTCACAATATTAGTTTTTACTGTATTTTTTTATCTGTGTGTGTACACACAGACTACATACTACATTTTACTCTCAGAGATGGCATGATTTGTAACGTTCTTACAAAGTACACAAAACCCACATACATGGAATTGTAGAATATTTTCTAACAGAACTGTTTTAAACACTCAGGCTGGGAAGATCCAGACTCTTACTATGGAGGAGAGGGAGCACCTTCTGCCCATGATGAGAAATGCTCAGTGGGTGGAGGTGGTGGGGAGGGATGCCATTTACAAAGAGTTCCTCTTCAAAGACTTCAACCAGGTAATAACTTCTTTAAAACTGACAAGAGAGACTAAGGCTATAAAACTATTTATAGTTATATACTTCAAAATGCATATACATGTGGCTTGCATCACACTTTTATGTACTGTGTATGCACAATGCTAGGACATGCTCTTTCCCCTTTAGGCTTTTGGGTTCATGTCCAGAGTAGCACTACAGGCTGAGAAAATGGATCATCACCCTGAATGGTTTAACGTGTATAATAAGGTAAATAGATAATACGGCTCATCAGTGTACCATTTTGTAATACATTGGGGGCCATGGCTGTGAGTGCAGTAGTGTGCTTTTTTAAAAATATTATAAAATAAATTATTAATTGTAGAAATTATTCATATTTAATAATAAAATATATTGTAAATAATATAATTTAGAATATATATATATATATATATAGAGAGAGAGAGAGACTAATTAATATTTTTAAATATAAAAGTTTCAGAGAAGAAACAAATTACATTTTGATGATTATGAAGACAAAAATTTTCCTTTTGCACTGAATAATTGTCAATAAAACTAGGAATGTGTTTTAAAGAAGGTCAATTAATGCAGTTAATTTTGATTTCATGTTGACTGTATCCTGTCTGCCTGTTTTCTCTCTGGTAGGTTCAGATCACCCTCAGTACTCATGAATGTGGAGGACTCTCACAGCGTGACATCACCCTTGCAACCTTCATAGATCAGGCCTCTGTCCTCTGAATGGACCCTCTCACTTGACAGCTCGTCAGTCGACCTCTGTAGCCTGTAAAACTGGACCAAAAATATTGTGAAACTTCATTTACCACAGTTATCACCATATCAGTTTTGACTGTGTGTAGTCTGCCTGTTACGCCTAATATTTTCCCAAAAAGTATTAATGGAACAGTCAGGAGAAATTTCATCTTTTAAATTATTTTACATTCACAATACATGTACTACAGATCAGAGATGAGAATTGCTAGCACACTAAAGAGACCGGTCAAGCCCTATTACCTTACTGTGTTTTATGGCTTAGTCTTTTTTTAAAAAAAAAGTAAATATATGGTGCCTTTATTTTCATTTGATGTGACCCAGCGATGGCATGGTTAGTGCCTCAGTGAATTGTATTAGACTGAATATTTGCCAACTTTGGCGCTGTGAAATTTATGAATCATCTGTCAAAGCACTTGCCTACTGTTTAATCAATGATGTCACAAAAACATGTTGAGTTTAAAACATGCACAGCAGCTCTGAAGAATGGAAAAAGAACACAGAGCCTCATGTCGAACTTGTGCAAACATAAGGGCTGGCTTATACGGAATTTTACATAGAAAAATAATGGAAAAGCAGTGCAGTAAATGCAAAAACAAGTTCTATAAAACAGAGAAAAGTAAATATATTACACGACCAGCATATTTATTTCAAGACAAGGTTTATTGATTTATATAGGAACAACAAAAACATTACAGGACAAAATTGAAATGGACTGCATGACGTGGTAAAGGCCTAGTCCCTGATGTAGCTAGTGTTAACCTAATAGCACACACCCTGACGTCTGTGGAAGGCATTTAGGTGAATGCGGTTAGTTTTGTGCTTCATACAACCATAACCGTAGAGGTCATGTCATGCTTCAAAAATTCAGATCAAGGTGCCTCATTTTCAGTAGTTACAGTAATTACAGATTATTGCATAAAGACATTAAAATGCTTCATTTAGGCAAGAAGGGTAACTGTTAGAAGACAAATATCCACGTCTACGTCCTAGCCTAAGGCATGTTACAGTTCTTGAGACTACACTGTAATACGGTGTTATCATACAAAAGAACACCGTCCTACCTCCTACTTGAAGTACCCCAAAAAGAGGTTAAAAAAAGTACATGGAAATTACTGAATAATAATAAAAAAAAAAACATTGAAATATGAGACGTTATATTAGTTTAAAATGTAAAAACACACACAGTGGTCACAAATATTATGAGTGCTTAAGGGATTACATTGCTGACAAGATCTGGTGTGATGTTTCCATGGTAACATGTCATCATCATGATCCTCATATCACAGACTTCATGCACAAATTAATTTCCCTTCTTGCTGTTCCAGGTCTTTTTTAAGATTTTTAAAAGTAGAACTGTTAAATTGAACGTCATGTTTTTAGAAAGCTGCAAAAGACAGAAGCTCAACGCATCTGTCAAGCACGTTTTCATAGAAAAATAATAAAAAGGTAGTGCAGTGAATGCAAAAACAAGTTCTGAGTGAACGGCCCCTTATTCAGTAAAACAGTGAATAGTAAATCTATTGCTGACCAGCATATTTATTTCAAGACAAATTTTATTGATTTATATATGAACAACAAAAACACAGGACAAAATTGAAATGGATTGCATGATGTGGCAAAGGCCTAGTCCCTGAGGCTGATGTAGCTACTGTGTTAACCTAATAGCACACACCCTGACGTCTGTGGAAAGCATTTAGGTGAATGCGGTTAGTTTTGTGCTTCATACAACCATAACCGTAGAGGTCATGTCATGCTTCAAAAATTCAGATCAAGGTGCCTCATTTTCAGTAGTTACAGTAATTACAGATTATTGCATAAAGACATTAAAATGCTTCATTTAGGCAAGAAGGGTAACTGTTAGAAGACAAATATCCACGTCTACGTCCTAGCCTAAGGCATGTTACAGTTCTTGAGACTACACTGTAATACGGTGTTATCATACAAAAGAACACCGTCCTACCTCCTACTTGAAGTACCCCAAAAAGAGGTTAAAAAAAGTACATGGAAATTACTGAATAATAATAAAAAAAAAAACATTGAAATATGAGACGTTATATTAGTTTAAAATGTAAAAACACACACAGTGGTCACAAATATTATGAGTGCTTAAGGGATTACATTGCTGACAAGATCTGGTGTGATGTTTCCATGGTAACATGTCATCATCATGATCCTCATATCACAGACTTCATGCACAAATTAATTTCCCTTCTTGCTGTTCCAGGCCTTAGCTATCATTCAGTTGAGTTAAGCTGGAACAAAGATCCCAATCAAATACAACACACAAAAGAAAGACTCACGAATCAAGGGAGTCTTTGACTCTCTGAAAACAGTTGTCAGCGAGTACCATAACCTGGAGCATGACATTGACTGATGATCAAAATGCCCAATTACATGACATTTCTCAGGATTTAGACAAAAGGGAAACAATGAGTAAGTGTACAATTATTTGAACTATTAGATATGAGGTAGATAGGATGAAATGTGAAAATTGAAAACCCAAATGGATGGGAATTTGAACCTGGAAATATGGTTGAACTTCACAACCTGGTGGGTGGATTTGTTAAGTTTTGCCCTGATATCACTTTCCACAGGTAATTTAAAACCAGAGAGATATTTTCTCTTAAATAAGATGAATGTTTTGAGACTGGATTATCAAATATATCCTAGTTATGGGGAATTTAAAAGAAATAAATAAAACTAAACATTTGCAATACAGGTTCACCTGAGCAGTACTACCATCCGAAAACGGTCTGCTATGTTTTCAAGTTTCTACTGAGAAGGAGATATAGCGAATATATAAAATCCTAACTCCATGATTTATCCATGTTGATAGTATTATGGATATTGGTCTAATCTGCATTATTTAATTCCTGGGAAGTGTCAAAACAGTCTGTCAATAACATGTCAAATGTAAAGTCATTGTGACAACATTATGCCCTGGCATCCTGAGGTTTAAGTGGCACACTTCCAAAGAATATAGTGGAAATGTGATCAAATACATATGGTGTGCACTGGTCCTAAAAATAAGAAATTGACCAAATGAAACAAGGAAAACTGCACTCACTGGTCACCAAAATTAAATGAATATGTCCCAGACCCTTCAAAGACTCTCATAGATACTTGTGCACCTGTCTCTGTAGTCTTATAGACAGGATACTGTCGCTCCTTAGTCACAAATCCCAAAATATCAGGTGACTATGGCTTATACATAAAATAGTTAGTTGTAAATAGTTGACTGAATGAAGTAAATGGATTAGATGATTACAGTGAACATCCCTTTAGCCAGCTAAGGGTGGAGACCCCGACAGTCAATCTCAGTGCGCTTTAGAGTTGCCATTCATGTGGTTCTTATGGTTTTTGTGGTGCTTGCTCTGTATCTTGGGCACCTCAGTGCTATAGAGGCAGTCCAAAAAGCCCTGTGAGACCTCAGTCACCATCGTTCGGTCAGGAATGGATTGGGCCATGCCATAGATTGCTCCCTACAACATAAAGGGGGAAAGTTAATTCAGGGTTATTTATTCATTATGGTTTATCAGATGAGATTATACATGTACAAATAGACTGAAGTGGACTCGAGTGCCAAGTGAGGATTTTACTCATCTGCATTCATACGGACAATGATTATTTTGTCTGAAAATATGACCATATAAATCTCAAAATGTGAAGTTCAACCGAGACATACCAAAGCAGCCGTACCTTTTAGTTTTTTTAATGACAATTCTAGACAGAATTTGGTTAGACAAAAATCAGTTTAAATGCATATATCTTTTAGAAGTTAATTTTGTCAACATGTAGAAATACAACAGTATGGGGTAAGATTTTTATGAAATTAATACATTTTTCAAGTATGAAAATATTAAACTGATCAAAAGTGACAGTAAAGACCTTTATATTTGAACTTTCTATTCATGAAAGTATCCTAAAAAATGATCTGTTTCCACCAAAATATGAAGCAGCACATTTTTTATTACATTGATAATACAAAGAAATGTTTGTTGAGCACCAAATCAGCATGTTAGAATGACTTCTGAAGAATCATATGACACTGAAGACTGGAGTAATGGCTGCTGACAATTCAGCTTTTCCATCACAGGAATAAATTACATTTTAAAATATAATAAAACAGTTATTTTAAATTGTAATAATATTTCTCAAAATTACCATCATTTACTGTATTTTTGATCAAATAAAAAGGAAACGCACCATCCCCGTGGTCTTCTCTTTAGGATTCTTCATGATGATGGCTACTTCTCTCTTCACATCACTGATGAACTGCTCAGCTACACCAGGCTGTGTGTGTAGCATTGTGACACAAATATGGATGCTGAAAGAAAGAGAACAACAAAAAGCCACAAACAATGAGGAACCACTTTTCTGACGAAAATTGATGCACTGAGGCCTTTACATAAAAACAATAATAAATAATGATCTATGTGTATTTTTCCTAACCTGACTAACTTTCATTCTGTTTTAGGGATATTACATTAGTTTGCATAAACTGCACATTTCACATTGAACACATTTTGTTTTTAACCATACCTGGATGGGAACTGCAGAGTGTTGAGATTCCAGCCCTTTGAAGTCAGTGCATTTGATAAGCGAAAGATATCAAAAACATCAGAGCCTAGAGCCACCACAGACACTTCTGGATCCCCGAATACAAACACCCCATCTATTTTGCGGATTCTGTGGGAAGAGAGTTTTTTTTTTTTTTTAAGATATTGTTTCTGTGTACAGGGCCTTTCCTGGCATGTAAATGTTACTTGTCATGCAAATTTACATTTACCACAGTTGATATACATTCAAAGCAACACCTTGCCTGTGTCCTTCATGTATTATACTACAAATGGTATTAATACTGACCCTGCTTTGATTTTGCGGGCTGTCCCAACGACTTTCCTGGTGGCCTCAACATATCCATTCTCACCCATGTGCATCATAGTAGCCCAACAGGCAGCAATTATGCCTCCAGGCCGAGAGCCAGCCATGGACGGAGACGCGTAAATTCCTCCCTGCCAATCAGGAGCTACGAAATACTGGTAGTGGCGAAATTTCTTGTCACTGTAGAGCACCACTGAGGAGCCTTTGGGAGCATAACCATACTGTGGGGACAAAGACACTGATTTTTTAAATTAAACCAACTTTGAATTTAACTTTAATCTTCATCATGAAGATATCGGGACAGATAACAATAAAAATAGTTGTAGTTCTGTCAGAGATCATTTGCATAAACGTTTTAATTCATGACAATAACATGTAAAAAAAAATACTACTGTTCAAAAGCTTGGGGTAAGATTTTAATGTTTTTGAAAGAAATCTCTTACACTCACCAAGGCTGCATTCATTTGATCAAAAATACAGAAAAAACAGTAATATAGTGAAATATTACTACAACTTAAAATAATTGGCTTTTATTTTAATATATTTAAAAATGTACTTTATGCAGTGATGGCAAAGCTTACTTTTCAGCAGCCATTACTCCAGTCTTCAGTGTCACATGCTCCTTCAGAAATCATTCTATTTCTAATAGGCTGTTGTTTACAGCTGAAAACAGTTGTGCTGCTTTTTATTTTTGTGGAAATGGTAATACATTTTTCAAAATAACAGCAGTGTTAAATTCTTCTTATTATTATTTTTTCAATCTTACTGATCCCAAACTCATTAACAGTATTTATTTTGTATTCATTAATTTCTCTCACTTTCAAGTTCTCACCTTATGTGTATCAGCTGAGATACTGGTCACGCCTTTGACCCGGAAATCAAAGGGATCAAGTTTGAAACCCGCCTTTTCCATAAAAATTATTAGGAACCCACCCAAGCATGCATCCACATGGAATGGGATGTTGTATTTTACTGCAAGCTAAAAGAATAAAAAAAACAACATTTAATTATATTTAAGAAAGAATACACTACAGATTAATTTATACCACAATACAAAAGCATTGAATTACATGCCCATCTGAATAAGCAAATGTTACCTTCGCCACTTCCACTACAGGGTCCATAATTCCATGGGGGAACTGAGGAGCTGAACACACCAGCATTGCTGTGTTTCTAGAGATGGCCCTCCTCATTGCCTATGACCAAAAAAAAGCGGACATTAAAATTAGGTGAACATCATGCTGGTCAATATTCACAAAAATGTGCCTGTCTGCTGTGGACAAACCAGACAGCAGTACCTTCACATCCACTTTCATGGTCTTCTTGTCCAGAGGTATGTGAATGAGCTTCATCCCAAAATAATGTGCTGCTTTGTCAAACGCTGCATGGACACTCACTGGTGCAATACTAGCGCATAGACAAAACAAAAAATTACACAATGGGATTGAATAAAACAACTGCCTTTAAGGTGCACTAATGAGCACCAATTCTGTCCAAGTAAAATAAAACTCAGTAAAAACTGAGTGCATTTTTAAATATAATGTTGCAGTGTTTATACTTCCTAAGTAAATTAATAGCCAACCGTAGCAAACCACTTATTTGTTTAAATTGTTTACAGTGTGGGTTGACAGCTACTGTTAATTGACCTAAACAGAATTAGAGTATTATGACTGCAGAGGCTGAATGTTTTGACTAGACTGAGATAGTACATACATCTCTGGGTGTTTAATGCCACGTTCATGAGCCATGTCTCTGTATGCCTTGCATGCCATCAGGATGCTTTCTGTTCCACCTGAAGTAACCTTTTCATGAAAGGAACACACAAAAAATTTTTTTTTGTTTTGAGTGAACAGCATTATAATGACTTGATATGAAGAAACTTGATATTATACAATACGGTTTCAGATTGTTAAACAATGGACTGATAAATGAGCAAATGGATTGCTTAGGATTAGCTGGAACGACTCTCAAATTGTCCCAAACATGCTGTTCAAAAACTGTCTAGATGAATGAAGCACCAAAGTCAAGCCGCTTTTCCAGGGTATCTGCAGGATTTTTAAAATCATATTAAAGACTTTTTTTTTTTAAGACCTGCACAAATAAAATTAAGATCATATAAGTGGGGTAGGGCCACTTGTCAAAAAAGCATGATTTACAGTTCAGTTAGAGGTTTTCACACAATCAAAAAGTTTTATAAAATGATAAACTTCACATTCCTTTAAACCATTTTTAAGAAAAGGGATAAGTCAAAAGCATCAATTATTACATAAATTTAAACAATTATTACTAATCAATTATATTAATTTAATAACTTGTATATCTTAGTGGCTTAATCGTTTAGATCTTTGATCCACTGGTTCACATCTACAACTGAGTGTTTGCTGTGTAAAAGTATGGGCTGATTTTCGCTGTGGTCTGAACAAAAACAGAATGGATTATTGAAAAATGCAAATTGATTCTCTGCCAGCAGGTGGCGCTTTTGGAGCGGCAGAATATGCAGAGGGCATAGAAAAGAATTACCCCTTTTAAAATAATCACATTTTATTGCTTTGTAGCCTGAAAAGACGGACGGACACAGTATTAGTTTTATCCAGCCGCATTTACTTATAACATCCAAGTGAAAGATATAACACCAACATGTCAGAAAACAATAAAAAAAAAAACAATCACTGAGTTGGATAAAGGATCACACCCCTAGTTTTACTGTAGGAATGCTGTTTGGATGGTGAGCTGTACTGGATTTTAGCCAGACATATCGTTTGGTGTTGAGGCCAAATAATTCAATTTGTCTCATCTGCCTCAGAATCTTCAAGGTGTGTTTTGGCAAAGCTCAGTCGTGACTGCATGTGGATTACTTGAGGAGTGGCTTTTTTCTTGCAACCCTCCCATACAAGCCACATTTGTGGAGAATTTGTGATATTGTTGTCACATGCACACAATGACCACTCTTTGTCATAAAATCCTGCAACTACTTCAGAGTTGCTGTAGGCCTCTTCGTAGCCTTCCTGACCAGATAAAGCCTTTGACATTTTTTTGTATCCGTCTCCTGACTTGTGCCTGTCCACAACTTTATCCCGGAGATCTTTTGCCACCCATAGTTGATTGTTTGCTTCAGTTGCACTACCAAGGACTGAAATGCTTCAGGAAAGCTCTTTTCATGCTGAGCTAATCAAAATGACCACATCTTGAAAGTCAAATGGCTTTTTGTGCCATTGAGAAGGTGATTAGCTACACCTGATTGAGTTTACAAGTCATTTTTAGGAGGGGGTGATCCTTTTTCCAACTCAGTGATTCTGTTTTTTT
>NW_015633185.1:270508-287285 GCF_001515625.1 Sinocyclocheilus rhinocerous | reverse complement strand
ATAAAACAAAAACTGTGTCCATCTTCATTTCAGGCTGCAAAGCAACAAAATGCGATTATTTTAAAGGGGGGGATTCTTTTCTATACCCACTGTAGCGGTTTCCCCGGTAACGACTGTACACAAAACAGCACAGCATCTGACTTTGAAATGTGCAGCGCTCATATTTATTCAATGAAATCATAGCCTTTTGAAGTTTAATCGTCACCATGAGCCATATTGCAATTCTTGTGTTTCCGTCCCCAAAATTTAAGACGTCTTGAAATCATAATTAAGACTTTCTTGTACCATTTAAGACTTTATGGCCTTAAATTTGATATAACTAAATTTAAGACTTTTTAAGGACACGCTGAAACCCTGTTTTGTATTATCACAATAGCTGTAAAAAACACTAGATACACAATTTAATTCTGCTGCTGTGTCAATGCAGCCAGTGTATTCAACTCTCAGCATTCTACAGATTCTGTTAAGGAGATATTTTCCAACATTCAGCTTATTATCTCAAGTGCAAACAACTGCAGAGAGCAGAGAACAATGGGAAATTTTACAAAATGTGGAAGACAGTGAGAAGGACTGACTGTGCCACAGGAGTCTGGCCCTCCATTAAAGAGGGCACACGTCATCCGCACCACTTCTGCCTCCATCTTCCTAACCCCAGGGAACAGGTCTGGGTGGAGGGGATTGGTCCAGGCAAACTCACCATATACCTGCAAATCAGAGGAACACAAAACAAAATCCAGGAATTATTTCTTGTTTTACAAAGCCTCTGCTTGATTCAAAGGTAAAGTGAAAATCAAAGACAGTGTTCCCCAACCTTGTTTGTCATATGTATCAACCCACAACCCCATCAAATAGCATTTCATCGGCAGTTAAAGGTGGGGGGGATCAGTAAGATTTTTTTAAAGAAAGAAATTGATACTTTTATTCAGCAAGGATGCATTCAATTAATCAAAAGTGACAGTAAAATAAATTTCAAATAAATGCTGTTGTTTTGAACTTTCTATTCATCACAGAATCCTAAAAAATGTATCATGGTTTCCACAAAAATATTAAGCAGCGCTACGGTTTCCACATTAAATAAACTACATATTAATATATATTAAAATAGAAACAGTTATTGTGCTGTAATACTATTTCACATGATTTTACTACAGTTTTCATAAAACCAACCAAATGCAGCCTTAGTGAGCATAAGATAAAAAAAACTCTTACTGACCCCAAACCTTTGAAGAGTACTGTATATTAAATTAAATGAGATATTATTCTGGGTATAATTTATCTAATTTAATAATTACCAGTATAATTTTTAAATTATTAATATCATCATTATTTTATTATTAAAGTCAGTTTTTAAGAAAATCAATACTGTGGGTTAAACAAAGACACACCAGATAGCACAAATAATCTGCGTTTGATCAAAACAAAGTTCTAAAAGCATTTCACATATTTTTTGTCTCCTTTTCTTGAAAAATGAGCTGAATCATAAGATTAACCTTGACTATTTTATTTTAATTTTTTGTCCAGTTTTATGAATTAAAGCAAAATTAAAAGTACCCCCTGGAACACACATAGCCTTTGTTGGGATTTGCTGATGTAAATGATTTAAAAGGTCATTATACCTTCACCAGGAGATCTGTGAGCTTCTCATCCCCCCAGTAGACTGCACCTGACACTTTGCCTTTCGCCCAGTCTACTTCACCTGAAATCAAGTATGAAAAAAGACAGAACAATGGTGGGACACTGACTTCTAATACTGTATAAACCAGTGGCATTATACCCTAATAAATAAACTTGTTTGCAAAGAAACTGCACCCACACTGAAGGGCAAATTCAGTCTGAGAACATCTGGCTGAAACTTTAAGAGTTCTGATTTATCCTCAAAGTCTTTGGGCTTTCCCTCATTATAACAGATGAGAGTTGGGACAGGCTGAAGGTGACTCACTCAGTGTCTCATACTCCCTGATCTTGTCGAGGAGCTGTTTGTGGGTGAGGCCCTGTGCTGGTAGGAGTTTGGTGTAGCACATGCCTTCCTTCAGCGTGCATAGACTCATCGACATGTCATCCAATGCCTTGTTGAGCTGATTCTGAATCTGATGAGGGAAAGATTGAAAAGAAAACAAAAAGTGTCATAAAGACCTCTGAATACTTAATTAATACAAGAAATATAGGGAATAGAGTAATTGAAGGGAAAATAAAAACAATTACTTCAGTGCTGATATGACGTTACTTCTTCATCTATTTGCAAATTCAAAAGCAGATCTTTTAATGACTTGCAGTGCTCTAAGGCAGTGGTTCTCAACCACTGGTCCAGGGCCCACTAGGAGGCCTCAGCAAACTTCTAAAGGAAGCTGCAGGATGACTTAATTAAAATAATTTGAAAATAATCTAACTTGTTTAAAATGCTAAAAACACATCATGGTGTAAAAATTAGTAAATGAATATTTTCTTATTATTTAATTTTTAAATATTTAAAACTACATTATTCCAAAAAAGTTTGAAAACAAGCACCTTTAGCATAATTACAGAAGAACAAACCAGAAGAAATATTATAACTTATATGAGAGGCCTTTGAATATTGTGTTGCACAATGGAGGTCTTTAAGTCAAAAAGATCCCCTGTTCTAACGGGTGTTTAGGTTGTAATTTGTAATGTTAGGATGGTTAGACGCATTCAAATAAATATTGTTAAAGACAAAAGACTCTGACAAGACAGATTAAAATCAACCTGCAGTCGGTTCTGATTGGAACCTGACATGTTGCGCTCTGTTCAGATTAATGACACAAGGTAAACCCTGGAATAATCACAGGGTCTAATGTGAAAGTGTGTTAAAGGCTTAATTTCTACTTCAGCATGACAGTGGTGACTTAACCATCAAGTCAGAAAGAGAAGTATGAAGGAAGAAAGGGAACTAGAAAACCACGATGCTTACTGTTGCTCCAATAAATGGGATTTTTCTGATGATTTTAAAGAACTGCTTC
This sequence comes from Sinocyclocheilus rhinocerous, assembly GCF_001515625.1. Lineage (NCBI taxonomy): Eukaryota > Metazoa > Chordata > Actinopteri > Cypriniformes > Cyprinidae > Sinocyclocheilus > Sinocyclocheilus rhinocerous. The sequence goes on along the minus strand of NW_015633185.1, from coordinate 284,310 downwards.
TTTACCCTTGATGTCAGACCTAGAAAACATGACACAATGAGCAAATTGCAGTGAACACGTGACATGAAATGTCTCCACAAGACATTTTTCTAAATTTGAGTTGCTGTGAAAAAAGAAAAAAATCTCTGTTACGTATGGTAACCCTCATTCCCTGATGAAGGGAACAGAGACATTGTGCCGAAGTTTCTGACATTAGGGGTTCCTCTTGGGAGCCCAGACACCTCTGACATCATTGAGGAAAGGCCAATGAAATCGGTGAGCAAAATTTGCATAGCTGGCCACACCCCAGACATCCGGGTATAAATAGGTCTGCGCAGCATTTGCTCACTTGTTCTGTTCTGAGGAGTCAAGAAGCGTCTCAACCCACTCAGAGGCAGTTCAGTTCAGTTGTAGTATAAGGGACACAACATCTCCATTCCCTCCATCAAGGAACAAGGGTTACCATATGTAACCGAGATGTTCCCTTTCAGTCGGTCACTTTTACGTTGTGTTAAAGTTTCTGACACTAGGGGTCCCTATACAAAATGCCACAGCTGCTGAACTGCGTTATGAAACCACGGGGGCGCAGATGTTGACAAGCCAGTGTGTCACACAGATTCTGTGGTGGGCTCCGCATAAGGGGAGAACTACCAAGCTCACAATGAATTCTAATAGCGAGTTCCTCCACCGAACTCTAAAAAAGTGCTTAAGTGATGGAAAGGTAGCCCAGAGTTCATAAGGAGGAACTGAACTGGGCTCAATGAGCACACATGCCATCTGAGACGGGGGAGGCGCCATGTACAAGCTCTTCACCATACCAGTCACCTGAGTATAAGGACTAGGGTTCAAGACTCTGGATGAGACTGGTTCCATCTGCAGATTGTATAATCTGGCAAATGTATTAGGTGTAGCACAACCTGCAACTCTGCAAATGTCTGTTAGAGAGGAACCATTCACTAAAGCTGATGAAGCAGCAATGTCCCTGGTTGAGTGAGCCTCACTCCCAGTGGGCATGGTAAGCCTCTGGCCTGATAGGCCATTAGGATCACATCCACAATCCAGTGGAAGATCTTCTGTTTAGAGACAGCATTTCCCTTCTGCTGTCCTCCAAAGCAGACAAAGAGCTGTTCAGACCGTCTGAAACCCTGTGTGCATTCCAAATAGATGCACAGGGCTTACACTCCCCAGTGAAGACCTTGTCTCCTAGACGGCCACCGGGACAAGACCACAGGAACCAGATGAGTCCTCTGCACAATGTAACTTTACTGCAGCCTGGAATTGAACTGCTGGTTTCGTCTGGCCAGAGGAGAACTGGCCCCCTGACTGAGCCTGGTTTCTCCCAAGGTTTTTTCTCCATTCTGTCATCGATGGAGTTTTGGTTCCTTGCCGCTGTCGCCTCTGGCTTGCTTAGTTGGGGACACTTAATATCCATTGATATTGTCGACTTGATTGCACAGATACTATTTAAACTTTACTGAGCTGGATGATGACATCACTGAATTCAATGATGGACTGCCTTTAACTGAAAATTGAGTGTTTACTATTGTCATTTTGCATTATTGACACACTATTTTCCTATTTAATACTGTAAAGTTGCTTTGACACCATCTGTATTGTTAAAAGAGCTATATAAATAAAGGTCACTTGACTTGACACTGCGCACAACAGAGACAGGTTGAGGTCCCCTTCCTGTGGGGGGATAGCTTGCAAGGTTACCACCTGATCTCTGGAAGGAAGGAGTGGTGGGAACCTTGGGCACATATCCAAGCCGGGGTTTCAGGACAACGCGAGAGTCTGCCAGCCCGAATTCTAGGCAATTCTATTCGCTAACGGAGAGAGCTTGAAGAGCCCCCACCCTCTTTATAGAAGTGAGCGCAGTCAGAAAGGCTGTCTTCATAGAGAGGGCACTAAGTTCAATTGACTGAAGGGGTTCAAATGGATCTCTCTGTAAGGCCCGAAGGATGCAACCTCTGGGCGCCTCTTAGGAATCTTATAACCAGGTTGTGCTTCCCTACTGATCTGCCATCTACAGTGTCATGATTCGGTGCAATCGCAGCCATGTACACCTTAAGCGTATAAGCAGACAGGTGCCTGCCCAGGCCCTCTTGGAAAAAGGATAGCATGGAACCGATCCCACATCTCCGAGGATCCACCAATTCATGAAAATGCACCACTTCAGGTCATACAGCCACCTCATAGAGGGGGCCCTGGCCTGCGTAATAGTATTCACCACAGTGGGTGAAAGGTCTCTGAATTCCTCCTAGTCACGTCCAGAGATCTGGGTGCAGGTGCCAGATTGTGCCCTTCCCCCTGGGAGAGAAGGTCTCTTCTCAGAGGAATCCGCAAGGGAGGGGCCGATGCCAATAGCACAAGCTCCGAGAACCAAGTCTTGTTGGTCCAATAAGGTGCCACAGACAAGACTTGTTCCCTTTCTTCCCTCCCTGACTTTGCAGTCTGTACAATGAGGCTCACTGGGGGGAAACGCATATTTGTGTAGGTCCCTGGACCAGCTGTGAGCCAGTGCGTTTGTGCCAAGGGGGGCCTTGGTCAGGGAACACCACAACTGGCAATGGCAACATGATTGAGGTCGCCCGGGATGTGCGTGGCACACAGAGACTTGTTGAAATCTCCTCAAAGCCAAAAGCATTGTCAACAACTCCAGGCAGTTGATATGCCAATGCAGCCGGGGGCCCGTCCAGACCGTGGAAGCCAATGGTCTCAAGGTAACTACATTCAACATACCTAGGGCAGGGTCAAAAGTCACTTAGCGGAACAAAAGGCACAGTGGCAGGAGGTGAAATGTCTATCAGGGCGCACCGTGCCTTGTCTATCAGGTCTGTCAAATGAGCCACTGACAAATGAGGGAACAGGGGTTCGCCAACAAGCATCACACTGGCTTGGTGACAGACCTGTTGCATCAGAACGTGAGGAGAAAGGAAGTCTGTGTCTGAACAGGCTCTGATGCCTAATCTCAGCGTCTGGCCATCGCAGATGGGAGGGCCAGAGACACCAGATGTGAGGTGGTGCATGACCAGGGCCTGACCCACACAGACGCAGGATGTGTTTGATGGCCTCCGTCTGCCGCTTAACCGTGGAGAACTTCTGCACAAATTCTTCCACTATGTCACCAAAGAGACCAACCTAGGAAATGGTGGCGTCAAGAAATCATACTTTCTCGGCATCTCGCATCTTACCCAGGTTGAGCCACAGGTGGCGGTCCTGGACCACTAGCATGAACATCATCCTGCCCAGAGTCTACACCGTGACCTTCGTAGCCCGGAGGTCATAGTCGGTCGCCGAGTGCAGTTCCTGCAAAACCTCTGGGTTGGGATCTTGTGCAGTTCTTTCAACACCTTGGCCTGGTAGACCTGCATGATAGCCATGGCATCTCCACCGAGGGCTGTGAGGACAGAGGAACCAGTGTATCGTCTCCTGGCCGAGAAGGAGGTCTTCCACAATTTCAGCAGTTCCTTGTGCACCTCTGGGAAGAAAGGAACGGGGGCTGGGCTCGGCTTAGTGTTGCGCTCAGTGCCCAGAAACCAATCATCCAGCCGAGAGTGTTCGAGGCAGGGTGGGGAATCCACTCGAGCCCGATGCTCTTGGCTGCCCGGGCAAGCACAACCATCATTCTCAGTGTCTGCCTCAGACTCCGAGTCATCGGTTTCAGTTGGTTTTAGACTGCCCTCCGATGCTGTGATTGACAGCTTATCCTCATCACGAGCCCCGAATGAGAAATTTAACTCGCCTTGAGACAAGCTAGCAAACTCATCCGGAAGCTCAACTGGAGGATACGAAGTGTGGGAGGAATGAGAAGCCCATGGGGATTCCCCCAGCGGAACCATTCTCATCTCACCGGGCTCTTCCCCGGTGCACATCATTGTGGCCTCATACCGAAAGTAGAAGGACCGGAACAAGAAACGGCTGGGGTGACTTGGGCTCTTTTGGCAAAGAACCCTAGCCGCGAGCTCAACGTGCCTAAGGAGAGGTCCTTGCAAGCGGGACGTGAACCATCCACGAGCACTGCTTCAGCATGAGCAGGGCCCAAACACTGAAGGCAGTGAGTGTGCCGGTCATAAAGAGAGACATGGTAACTGTAACCAGAAGAACAAGGGCAGAAAGGTATGATGTAAACACACAATTCCACCCGTAAAGCTCTTTCAGAGAATTTGCCATTTTAAGAGGAAATTTGCTCTCAAAGATTGCCGTTGAAGCACCAGGGGGTACTCTCACAACACTTAGCTGTGGATGAGAAGGGAAAGACCGCTGCCTGTGCCATAGATCCAACTCCGAGGAGATCGAGAGGTGAATGAGTGCCGCTTCTCACAGAGAGACGCTGCATTCAGCTCCGAAAAACAGAACAGAAGTGAGCAAATGCTACGCTGGCTTATTTATACAAGGATGTCCGGGTTGTGTCCAGCTATGTAAATTTTGTTTGCCAATTTCATTGGCCTTTTCTCAATGATGTCAGAGGTGTCTGGGCTCCCAAGAGCAACCCCTAGTGTTGGAAACCTCAACACAACGTCGAAGTGACCTACTGAAAGGGAACAGTACTGTGAAAAGTCTGTTATGTACACCTTAAGCGTATAAGCAGACAGGTGCCTGCCCAGGCCCTCTTGGAAAAAGGATAGCATGGAACCGATCCCACATCTCCGAGGATCCACCAATTCATGAAAATGCACCACTTCAGGTCATACAGCCACCTCATAGAGGGGGCCCTGGCCTGCGTAATAGTATTCACCACAGTGGGTGAAAGGTCTCTGAATTCCTCCTAGTCACGTCCAGAGATCTGGGTGCAGGTGCCAGATTGTGCCCTTCCCCCTGGGAGAGAAGGTCTCTTCTCAGAGGAATCCGCAAGGGAGGGGCCGATGCCAATAGCACAAGCTCCGAGAACCAAGTCTTGTTGGTCCAATAAGGTGCCACAGACAAGACTTGTTCCCTTTCTTCCCTCCCTGACTTTGCAGTCTGTACAATGAGGCTCACTGGGGGGAAACGCATATTTGTGTAGGTCCCTGGACCAGCTGTGAGCCAGTGCGTTTGTGCCAAGGGGGGCCTTGGTCAGGGAACACCACAACTGGCAATGGCAACATGATTGAGGTCGCCCGGGATGTGCGTGGCACACAGAGACTTGTTGAAATCTCCTCAAAGCCAAAAGCATTGTCAACAACTCCAGGCAGTTGATATGCCAATGCAGCCGGGGGCCCGTCCAGACCGTGGAAGCCAATGGTCTCAAGGTAACTACATTCAACATACCTAGGGCAGGGTCAAAAGTCACTTAGCGGAACAAAAGGCACAGTGGCAGGAGGTGAAATGTCTATCAGGGCGCACCGTGCCTTGTCTATCAGGTCTGTCAAATGAGCCACTGACAAATGAGGGAACAGGGGTTCGCCAACAAGCATCACACTGGCTTGGTGACAGACCTGTTGCATCAGAACGTGAGGAGAAAGGAAGTCTGTGTCTGAACAGGCTCTGATGCCTAATCTCAGCGTCTGGCCATCGCAGATGGGAGGGCCAGAGACACCAGATGTGAGGTGGTGCATGACCAGGGCCTGACCCACACAGACGCAGGATGTGTTTGATGGCCTCCGTCTGCCGCTTAACCGTGGAGAACTTCTGCACAAATTCTTCCACTATGTCACCAAAGAGACCAACCTAGGAAATGGTGGCGTCAAGAAATCATACTTTCTCGGCATCTCGCATCTTACCCAGGTTGAGCCACAGGTGGCGGTCCTGGACCACTAGCATGAACATCATCCTGCCCAGAGTCTACACCGTGACCTTCGTAGCCCGGAGGTCATAGTCGGTCGCCGAGTGCAGTTCCTGCAAAACCTCTGGGTTGGGATCTTGTGCAGTTCTTTCAACACCTTGGCCTGGTAGACCTGCATGATAGCCATGGCATCTCCACCGAGGGCTGTGAGGACAGAGGAACCAGTGTATCGTCTCCTGGCCGAGAAGGAGGTCTTCCACAATTTCAGCAGTTCCTTGTGCACCTCTGGGAAGAAAGGAACGGGGGCTGGGCTCGGCTTAGTGTTGCGCTCAGTGCCCAGAAACCAATCATCCAGCCGAGAGTGTTCGAGGCAGGGTGGGGAATCCACTCGAGCCCGATGCTCTTGGCTGCCCGGGCAAGCACAACCATCATTCTCAGTGTCTGCCTCAGACTCCGAGTCATCGGTTTCAGTTGGTTTTAGACTGCCCTCCGATGCTGTGATTGACAGCTTATCCTCATCACGAGCCCCGAATGAGAAATTTAACTCGCCTTGAGACAAGCTAGCAAACTCATCCGGAAGCTCAACTGGAGGATACGAAGTGTGGGAGGAATGAGAAGCCCATGGGGATTCCCCCAGCGGAACCATTCTCATCTCACCGGGCTCTTCCCCGGTGCACATCATTGTGGCCTCATACCGAAAGTAGAAGGACCGGAACAAGAAACGGCTGGGGTGACTTGGGCTCTTTTGGCAAAGAACCCTAGCCGCGAGCTCAACGTGCCTAAGGAGAGGTCCTTGCAAGCGGGACGTGAACCATCCACGAGCACTGCTTCAGCATGAGCAGGGCCCAAACACTGAAGGCAGTGAGTGTGCCGGTCATAAAGAGAGACATGGTAACTGTAACCAGAAGAACAAGGGCAGAAAGGTATGATGTAAACACACAATTCCACCCGTAAAGCTCTTTCAGAGAATTTGCCATTTTAAGAGGAAATTTGCTCTCAAAGATTGCCGTTGAAGCACCAGGGGGTACTCTCACAACACTTAGCTGTGGATGAGAAGGGAAAGACCGCTGCCTGTGCCATAGATCCAACTCCGAGGAGATCGAGAGGTGAATGAGTGCCGCTTCTCACAGAGAGACGCTGCATTCAGCTCCGAAAAACAGAACAGAAGTGAGCAAATGCTACGCTGGCTTATTTATACAAGGATGTCCGGGTTGTGTCCAGCTATGTAAATTTTGTTTGCCAATTTCATTGGCCTTTTCTCAATGATGTCAGAGGTGTCTGGGCTCCCAAGAGCAACCCCTAGTGTTGGAAACCTCAACACAACGTCGAAGTGACCTACTGAAAGGGAACAGTACTGTGAAAAGTCTGTTGATAAGTAAACCATTATACTTTTTCAACAATTAAATTATTTTTTTCTTCTCTTGACTCATGGAAAGATATCAAGATTATGTACACTACCATTTAAAAACAAAACTGTATTTTTTCAAGAAATTATTACTTTTATTCAGCAGTGATGAATTTAACTGATCAAAAGTGACATTAAAGACTTGTATATTGTAACAAAAGATTTCCATTTCAAATAAATGCTTTTCTTTTGAACTTTCTACTCAAAGCATCCTGAAATTTTTTTTTCTCTGCTTCCACGAAAATATTAAGCAGCACAACTGTTTTCAACATTGATAATCATAAGAAATGTTTCTTAAGCAACAAATCATCATATTAGAATAATTTCTGAAGGATCATGTGTCAATAAAAACGGAAGTAATGCCTGCTAAAAATTCATATTTGCCATCACAGGAGTAAATTACATTTTAAAATATATTTTAAAAAGTTGTTATATTAAATAGTAATGATTTTTCATAATATTACTGTATTTTTATTTTTATAAATGTAGCCTTGACGAGCCTTATAGAGACTTCTTTCAAAAACTTCTTAAAAAAAAAATTGTACCAACCTCAAACTTTTGAATGATAGTGTAAACCTGTCAACATATTTAACATGCCTGATACATACATATGTTCAAAAACATCTTGATTAAAAAAAAAAAAAACCCTGAGTGATAAATAGCACTTACTCTCTTTTTGGAAAAGGAAACCCTTTAGCCACACTGCACCAAGTGTGGACAGCAAAGTGGTCGCAATGATCTGCCATGGCTCCAGATCAGCACACTGAGAATTCACAAAGTGCCGAGCCTCCTCTATGTACAGCAGCACCATCTCCTTATACACCTCCAAGGCACTCTGCATGAGGAAAGGAGAAATGTTACAGAAATGAACCCTATCTAATTTTAGTAAACAGCTGGAAAACTACAAGCTTCAGCAGAAAACAACATACAGAAACCAAGAACTGTCTGCTGTAATTACAAGCAACAGCCACATAAATCAATCAATAAACATTTATAGAAGATTCAATAAACACCCTACTAAACTTCTTTAAGGTTAGGAACTATTTGAAGAATAAGCACAAAAATGATGGCTATCTATGATCAGCTTAGCATAATGACAGCTATTAGCAAATTAAAATCTCAAAAACAATTAAATACTTACTATAGCAGACTGAGTCATACTTAATTGTCTCAGGAGCTTGGATTCATTAATTACACATTGGAAGCAGTATGTCTAACTTCAGCCACAAGAAACAAGGAAAGCTTAGAAGATTACTACTAAGTGAGATATTGTTCCTGCTGGCCACACCTTACTCATTATGAGAAACTGGCCATACAAAACTTAAAAGCTACCAGCAAAGACTTAAAATGGGCTTCTAAGGATATGGGTGAAACAAATCAATTCCTAAAAAAATACTAGTTCAAGTCTATCATACTGAAGTCCATATTTATAAATGGAGGGTTGCGCCATTTAAATAGGCAGTAAAAATCATATCTGGTGGATGCATTTCACAATCACGATTTTTTACAGCACAATGTGGTTCTGCTTGATGATAGCACATATTGTGGCCAAATAGCATCACCACAACTCCACGCAGGAAATCTGGAGGTCAGCTGAACAAAGTCTTAGCTAACTATATCGTGAGCATGTCAACTCCTAGTCATCTACAATGAATGAGCATCTTGTTACATCTTCAAAAGCTTGACTAATGCTATAATTTGCATTTTGTTTAATTTGAGCATGTAAAAAGCCCTAGGCCTAGTTATACTAAAAACCACAATAAATGAGGTGTAATTAGACTACTAGATGAATGAACATTAAAGCATGTCAACATATTCTGTTACACCAAATACACAAAATAATGATCTTTAAAAAAGCATCATATGACCCCTTTAAACAAACTTAAAAGGTATTAATTTCAATCATCTTGTCAAGGAGATAATGAATGAATCAGCTAAACAACACCCCCTGAATAGAGTTCTAAGTCCATGACAAGCCCTCCGGCAGGTTTATCAGGGTCTGCCAAGTACCGTGGATTCAGAGAAGCAGGTAAACAGGTTATGTGAGTGAGCAACTGAAACTTTGACCAGGACTGATGTGCATCACACGTTCAGGATCCAAATATAACAACGGTGTGAAATGTGGAACCTCGACAGCCCTGAAGCGAGATCTTTAAAGGCAGCATCCCTATCAGTCTTATGTACTGTAACAAGACCTACAGACAGGATCTCACTGCATAACATGCCATAAAAAGCTGAGATTATGTTATCTTGTAAAAAGGGCAAAAGGCAAGAGAAGAGACACATTGCAAAAGAGATGAAGGGATGTGCACGTCTGGTATGTTGTAAAACATCTTCTGAACCTGACAGATAACATGAATGTGGTAAAAGAACAAGTGTGAAACAAAGCACAACTAAGTTTATAGAAAATAAGATGTCACCTCATACTGCTTGCTTTCAGCTGCTAGTATACTGCAGTGCAGACAATCACACCCTCTCTAGCTGAGCTTTGATTATTTGTCCATTGTTGGGTCAAAGAGCTCATGTTTCCAATGGAAATGTTCAGATGTCTAAAGCAGGATCAGACGTAAAGTGCTTTAGTAGCTCAGTCTAGGGCTTGGCGGTATATTGAGTTTGAACGATATATCGATATAAATTTTTTAAAGCGATATGGATGAGGCAATACCATTTATATCGATATAGCTACAGTAGTTTAATACAAGCTCATCTGAATCATAGCAGTGGACATAGCGTGAGCTGCTACAGGGAAAGTGCATAATCCAATTTGTCCTAAACATGAGACATGCTTTATATTAAGGGCTTTAAAATAACTCGTAAGATAGTTAACACGGCTCGCCCAGTCAGATGCTACGACAGATACGCTACTTGCACTGTTTAATGCGTTTGAGATGTGCTGTTTTCCTCAGTGCATAACTTACATTTCACAGGTATATTCTCCATCTGTAAACGTTAGAAAGTCATGGAAATATTTCCATTTTGCGGTCAGGACTCATGCGATTCTAAACTTCACAGACTTCAGTGAACGAGCGCGCCAAACAGACGGAGGGCAATAGAAAAGGAGGAGCACCATAATAGTCATATATAGAATTACAAGTAAGTCTATTTTATGATAGCAGATATGTGGTAATCAAAACATAATGCAATTAATCTGTGCTCACGTGTTTATTTAATTTCATTTTTAGTTTAGTGAATAGAACTTCTGCTTTAAAAATCATTATTTTTGTTTTTAGATTGTAATGTTAGAATGTAATGGGATTTTAGCTCCTTTTTGCACATAATGGATAGCATAACCTACTTTCACTATATTTGTTTTCATTGCTTTTGATATAAACATTATTTCATTGGACAACATTGGGCAGAATGTTAAAATAAATAAGTATATATATATATATATATATATATTAGACTTGTGCTGGTATTCGGTAATGCGATATATCACGGTAATGAATATGCACGATATTGTTATCCTGGGCACTTCTAAATACCGTGAATAATTATATATTACAAATTATTCCGAATTTTTGTTGTCACATGAAAAGATATAAAAAAATATTTACAAAAATGTGAGGGGTGTACTCACTTCTGTGAGATACTGTATAATATATATATATATATATATATATCAGAATATATATATACTTATTCAATTTAACATTATTTAAATATCTTTTTTTTTATCCAAATAGAAAATGTAGAAAATACTGAGATGTATACTGTATATTGCATTTCAGCCCAAAATAATAAAAAAATAGAGAGATATGATTTTTTTTGCCCATATCGCCTAGCCCTAGCTCAGTCCATCTTTTAAAACACTCAAGATCTTCCATAATGTATCCTGTAGGTAATTAAATTTTGGGGTCATTTTTAAAGAAATTCATACATTTATTCAGCAAATGACACTTTGACCAGAACTGACCAGAAGTGACAGTAAAGACATTACAAAACATTCAATTTCAAATAAATGTTGTTCTTTTTAATTTTCTATTCATCTAATAATTCTGGGAAAAAAAATGTATCAGAGTTTGTGTACTAAAATATTAAGCAGCACTGTTTTGTATCATTGACAATAATAAAAAATGTTTCCTGAGTACCAAATCAGCATAACAGGATCATGTGACACTGAAGTAATGGCTGCTGAAAATTCAGCTTTGCCATCACAGGAATAGCCTAAATTACATTTGAAAATATGTGACCCTGGGCCACTAAACTAAAACATCTGAAAGCTGAATAAATAAGCTTTCCATTGATGTATGGCTTGTTAGGATAGGACAATATTTGGCTGAGATACAACTATTTGAAAATCTGGAATCTGAGGGTGCAAAAAATTCATTATTTTTGTTTTTAGATTGTAATCTTACAATGTTAGAATGTAATGGGACAAAAAAAATGAAGTTCTTAGCGATGCATATTACTAATCAAAAATTAAGTTTTAATATATTTCATCAAAAATTAAGTTTTAATATATTTACAGTAGGAAATTTACAAAATATCTTCATGGAACATGATCTTTACTTAATATCCTAATGATTTTTGGCATAAAAGGAAAATCAATAATTTTGACCCATACAATGTATTTTTGGCTATTGCTACAAATATAACCCAGCGACTTAAGACTGGTTGTGTGCTCCAGGGTCACATATAGTAGTTTTACTGTACATATCTCTTGCTTCTTGCGTCAGACCAAGGCTGCATCTCATTGCTAGTTTTACTTGATCTTTGTGCTGAGTTCGACACCATAGATCATGACATACTCATAGATCGATTACAAAACTATACAGGTATTCAATGCTGTTAATAGTGTTCATCGTCTGTTTGATTACGTCTTTAATTGATTTTTCCGTACATTTCTGCCATATGTACATAAACTGACAGTCACCACTGATAAGCTACTACTAAATATTGTAGAAACTTAATGTTCTGTAAAGTTGCTTTGCAACGATTTGTATCGTAAAAAGCACAATACAAATAAACTTGAATTGAATAGAATAAATCAAAAGTCATGAAAGTCACTATGAAAGAGAATGGTGACTGAGGCTTTTATTCCACCTCATATTTGAGGTGCACAGAAGAAATAAAGTCCCGCAGGTTTGGAACGACATAAGGGTGAGTACAAGATGACTTCTATTTTAATTTTTGGGTTAACTATCCCTTTAATATAGTTCATTCACACACATTAAATCTCTCAGCACATCACGTGAGCATCAGACTAGCCAAATACAGTCTCAACAGATGCTGCTGGACAGCAGTCAAAACAGATCTGGCCCCATTGTACACCCCCTTGTTAAGAATAGCACTTCCTCTGTGTTAGAGCCTGTCACAGGAAGTCTTCTGATGAACACATACACAATGAAACATAACATTTCCCTTTCTGCACCTGGTTGTTGCAAACAGACGAACGCTTATTACCGAGAATTATATGAAGGAAAACCAGTTTTATAATGCTAGCTCTTACCTACATCACTTCAAACTCTCCTTTACACATCATAGAAGACAATTTAACAAAGGACATGGTAATAAGCTTATTTCCATGTAACCAGTATGATATTTGTGCCCAAACTCTATTACACTTCAAATGGATAATCATCTTTCTACATAAGATCACCTGAATGCCCAGCACTGAACGGGAAACATATTATATCAGATCAAAGTGTCACTTATAGGTCTGATACATACATTGAAACACTGTTACAGTTCTACATTGTAAATGAAGTATGTTGACCAACAAAACAAAGTAACAAAATACAACGGACCTGACAAGATGCTTATTTTCTACAGTCGAAGCTTTCATTGTGGCATAATTACATCATGTTTGGATAACTAGAACATACTATATTTAAAGCACTGCTGATTTCTAATTGACATTATGCCCACTCACCCTGTAGTCCATTTTGTTTGCCAAGGTTACACACCCTGTCTGAAAAGTCGCTTCTTCAACTGCTCTGGGAGAAACGGGGAAGACAGCCCGAAAGATCTTTGTTCGGCTTGTTCTGAGCGCGAATGCCCCCGTTGCATGACACAATCTGAGGCGCAACCTTATATCAGGAAGTGCCGTGTGAGTAAAAGGGGACGCGATTTGCTTTCAGGCGTGTCGCCGCGTTCGCTGATCTTCAAACACTGCAAGCGTCCTTCATCACAGCGATGAATCCAGCACACATGCTGTTAGTGTATGTGAAACTCACAACATCCTGACGATTCGCAGATTCGCCACAGTTACATGATATTTTCCATGGAGGTCAGCGTAGTAGAGTCTCTTTTGTGATTAATCTGGTAATGAATTTGCGATAGTTCTACGTTTAATGTAATTATTATTATTATTATCATTATTATTATTATTATTATTATTCTTTTATGGATTATTCTTTTATTTATTATTACTGTTGTTGTTGTTGTTGATGATGATTATACGCATTTAATTATTTAGGTATATTTTCATATTATAATGATTAAAAGTTTTAACAATCAGAAAGCACCACATTTAAGAATTTTCTTAACTGGTAAAGAAGGGGCAGCATGGAAAGCTTGATTCATATTAAATGCATTAAAAACATTTAATCAGACTATTTACGGCTGCGCTGGTGTTCTCTTGTGTTAGTATTAGCTATACTTCATAGGTATGGAGAACGAAACCTGCAAAAACAATAAATAAATAAATACACAAATAAATATGCAAATAAATAAATAAATGTGTGTATAAATACACAAATTCTTGTTTAA